>NC_053414.1:25999260-26004260 GCF_016859285.1 Xiphias gladius | reverse complement strand
ACAAGTGATGGTTCTTTGTTGTTTTCATGAGATACAGTGGGTAACGTTGTGGGCTAAAATGGCTTGCTAATGTTTGTAATTTGTAATTTGCTGATAAACATTTTACCGTTACATTTGTATCGCGCGAAGAGGTCTGTGGGCTGCAATATAATGGTGACTAAACTATCAGGAAATTCTTTTTACATCATAGAGCCATCAGATAAAAGACATCTCAGCACAAAAGGCTCACACTGAATTATCACACGCATACACACACACACACATGTCAGTAAAAGGACCTGACGACAGCAGATACAGTAAATGATGGAACAGACAGGCACCAATATCTGCTCAGTCAAGGACTGAAACACCTCTCCTCACAGTTTGATATTCCTGTACAGGCTGAAATCAATTATCTACAATCCTACTTATTGCTTTGAGTGGAGGACTTAACTGCGCGTGGATATAAAAAGCTATCACCTTTGACTGTCTCTTTACTGACTGACTAGGATTTCTTAGTAAGAGAACAACTATCCTTTGACTGGAAAGTTCCTGTCTGTGTGTGAGCGTGTTTTTTTTTTTTTTTTTTTTTTCTCTGTGTGTGTGTGTGTGTGTGTGTGTGTGTGTGTGCATATAATTGAATGTGTGTAAAAACCCATACTGGTGAACCACTTCTGGTAAGTAAAATAGAAGTGGGCTTTGCTTGATGGTGTTATCTCAACATTGATATGAAACAGGCAATAAATAAGGAGGTTAAGTGAAATGCGTCTGATTGCTGAATTCAGACGAAAGTTTGAGGGGCTTGAATGACTAATTAGGAGATGAAGTTAGCATGTATTATGACTGTAATCCCTCTCACTGTCGACGATTTGATTATGAGATTAATATTATGTTAGTGTTGTGCTTTGTCCTGAATATTGTAGGACTGATACATTGTGATGCAATTGTATGAGGGACTGTAACAGCCCTTGTATAATTGTAAACATGTACTTGACCATTTAAAAAGTTTCAGATTTAAATGTTCTCAGGTGTTTCACGCTTTTAAAGTATGACCAATTCTCTAAGAAAACTATGAAACCAGTAAACCGGGACAGTGTGGGCATTATCAGCCTGCTACGTTATCAAAATGTACATCACTCTGTGGAGTACAGTGTGATATACTGGCTGTTCTAATGAATGAATGAATGAATGAATGGTCGGGAAACTGACTTTGAAGAACTCCTCTGTTGCTTGGCGCAAACACAGAAGTTGAACATTGAAACACTGAAGTAGTTCATCTACATAAATCAACAAGAGCTCTATGTTTCCCTCTTTTGCTCAATGTTACATCAGTCGTACAGGACTCAGACGTTCATAAGAGCAAGTATCTTCAGGCAGCCATATCATGGCATCCACTTCTGTTCACATCTCTCGGCTTTATTTACAGGAAGCGATGAGGTCTAGAAGTGCTGAGTCTCAACGATCATCAGCGGCAGTGAGAGCATCAGAATGTGCTTCGGGCGCCTACACAGTTTCAGCCCATCTCGCACCATTGATGTCGCCAGTAACCACACGATCAGACACTATCCTTTCCCTGTATCTACGTCGTGTCTCTTTGGTAAACATTTCTCATAATGCAGTAAATGCACACGCAAACTATAAAACAAAGAAGTGACAGATTTAAACAGACAAGGCACACAAACTAATGTGGCAGCCTGGTATATGAGTAGACTATTGATATTTTTGAAGATACATCTGAATACATGTAGAGAGAGAGAGACGTTAGAGATAAATTACACAAAGACAGAGTAGTTCTTAGAAATCAGTTTTCCTTGGTGTGTTATTGGGCTTCAGAACCAGAAAGCACATAAGCCCATTTAATCATTAAGATCTATATCAGTAACATGATCTACCATTAGCGCCACTGTCTCTGCACTGAAAGATAAACATAGCTACCATTTCTCATTTACATTTCCTGCTGGGAAATTGTGTAGGTTGAAGTGAGGCTCTAACCTCAAACCAATACCACAGCTTCTCATTTTTACATGTCGAGGATAAATAAGACAAGTCATTTACCAGCTACTGTGATTAATGTTACATATGCCCTGATGTGAATGAGCTCTTTCTCAGAGGTCAATACCTAGTTTTTGCTACATCTTTATTGATGAGTTTAGTAGAGGAATGTTGCAGATGTGCCAAGGGTGAGATATTTACACGAGCTCAGACCAGAAAGAGATAATTTGAATCTGAATTGATTATGAAAAGTGACCAAACACTAGACCAAGCATTAGTACAAGAACACTGAAATATCCAAAAAGGAAACAAAAACACATTCAGTGGATGGCAGGCATGCAACGACACACCTTGTCACGAATGCATACGGGGAGAAGACTGATTTATTCAGCTCATGCGAAGCCCAGATTTTACTGGCTGGGGGGCTGTGTACGAATTTGTTGATGGAAAGACATATAAAATTCATTAAACACATTAAAGGAATAGTTCAACATTTTGGAAAATACACTTCCTTTCTGTCTTGTGAGAGTTGATTGATACCACTCTCATGAGTCTTGCTGTCACCATGTATTTGCCAGGCAACCAACACTGGCTCCAGGGAATCACTGCTCCCAGCCAAGAAACAGTCTGGCATACACACACACACCCCTTGAAATCGCAACTTGTTGTTCTTCATACACACTTTTGCTGGTGGTTGTGTAATAACCACATGATAGCATATTAGCAGATGTAAGGCTTCAGTTTCTTTCATAATAATGTAGAATCGCATGAGAAAATGTTAGACGGGGTTTACATAGACATCACTCAGCAAGTAATGTGTGAATCATTCGTTAATCAAGGTAGCAGCGGTATGATTTAGATTCTTATCGAAGATCTAATTTGAAAACATCCTGCATTAAGAGCTATAGGTCTGTTAGTACTGGACATCTGCTGATCTAGTTGGTCCGTTAGCATGATTCCTGACCTTAACCTGCTCAAGCCTGCTGTTGCCACACCGGCAGCGCAGCTGGCCCTTTGCCGCAACTTATTGAGGAATTGAAAATGTGGTATACCCAAATCCTCCACACCCTGGCCTGCTGCCACCTCACACTCACTTCTCCTATTTTCACAAAGGGGAACTCTTGGCTAGCGTCAGACAGAGGAATCAAACATCTGCAACACATCCCACCTCTCCTCCCTAATCCACCAGTTAAGAACAAGTGTGAATCCTGTTACCATCTGTGTGTGGATTATTGAGATTTAAAACAAATACAGAAAGTACCATGCTGCCTAACAAGATACAAATTGTTTCATATAAGTATTTCATTGTATTGAATATGATATGGGCATATGTACTATAAGGTTGAACTATGTCACAGTACTGTCAGCAACCTTTTAGTCACTTACAGTATGTCAACCTTCATAGTTTCACAGCAAACGTATGATGTGTCTTGTTTTGGTGCGTTCACAGAAAAGGGTGTGTTTTGCTTCTTACTCATCCCTGTCAATTTGCTATTATTCTCATTTGACATAGTCTCTGACCTGTCTGGGTCCCTTTGTGTTTTTTTTTTTTTTTTTTTAATTGTAGCCATCATATTATATCCACTTCAGGCACTTTTCACATCATGAAAGTAAAATTCTTCTCTTCATATCACAGAGCAGTTTTCTTTAATGGCTGCAGTATAAATACACATAAACGTACATACACAGATTCAACAGATGCAGTACAACAAAATTGATAGTGGGTGAATTTAGGGTTGGCCATGTTGGTCTTGCTGTCAGTACAGCACTTCGGTCCAGACTCAAATATCTCTACAACTACTGGATGGATAGCCATGAAATTTGGCACACATATTCATGTTCCCCTCAAGATAAACTCCAGTAACTTTGGTGATCCCTTGACTCAGTTTTCTTGACCGCAAGTTGCAGCCCTACCTTTGTTTATGATGTATGTCCCGATGTAGTTGTGAAATTAATTGCACTCCCGCTCAACTCTACTTTGTGTTTAGTGCCAATTAGTAAATCTTAGCAGGCTAACACTAAAGTAAGATAGTAAACATTGGAAACATTACACCAGTTTATCATCAGGATTTTAGCACTGTCATTATGAGGATGTTGCCATGATTTCTTTAGTATTTAGCTCAAAGCACTGCTGTGCTTAAGTAAAGCCTCACAGAGCCGCTAGCATAACTCTACACTCTGTTGCTATTATTTGATCAGAACAAGACAAAAGACACCACAATCTGCAATACCCTTGACTACAATATATCAAAACAATTCCAAACCTCATAGTTAAAGGTGCTACATGTAAATTTTCTCTGCCGCTGGTCTCTTGCCAGTAGCGGGTGGTGATGATGGTCACTTGCCAAGAGTTTCGCCCGCTGTTGCGTTTAGAAGACAAGTGGTTAGAATACGTCCTCTGAGCAGCGCTACTTCTTCATCCTCTCATGTTGAACGGACAGACTGGATGCTACAGTGACTCGTTATTGGAAAGTGACGAGACGGGCTGGACGGTCCGGGGCTAGCTTGTTAGCATGGTAACTTCAGTAGAAGAAAAAAAGTGATAGAAATAGAAGCAAAACGAGTTAAAATTGGCGTTGCTTTACACCACTGGAGCCAGCTCTTGGCGTGTAAAAGAATGAAGTTTGATGCTGAACTCACAACATTTCTTCTAGACTGGTGAGTAAACAGCTGTTAATCCAAACGTTGGCGATGTAGCCAGAGCAAAAACTTACATATAGCCTCTTTAACACCATTATGCTCACATTTTCATCCCCCACTCATAATTAAGTTCACATTTTTGTCTTTTTCCAACAAAAAAGCCAACAATGAGCCAGCTCAATTAATAAACCAAATGGGCAAGTGAAATCAGATTAAACCTAATTAACCCCCCCCCCACTTCCTGCTATTTGCCTTTTTTTAAAGACTGGCAGAGTGACAGGGAGTTTAAGCATCCGTGTAGATGTAGAGGGAGCGGGAAGGACAGCTCCATATGCGTTACGTCTGCCCGAGGGGACAGCTGGGTCCAACTGTCTTTTCCTGCCACACTC
>NC_053414.1:25894529-25998760 GCF_016859285.1 Xiphias gladius | reverse complement strand
GATGATGATGATGATGATGATGACGACGATGAAACCTTCGCCACTGTAGATGCCTTGTTGGACCTAATAAGGTGAGAAAAAAGTGTTAATTCTGACAGTCAACCCCGATTCTTAGCACAACTGATTTACATGTTTAGGTTTCGGTTTCCACGGCTTGTCTGTAGGTCAGTGGGAAACATTTCAGAAAATACTGGATCATTTGATTAGGGAATTTAAATGTCATCAGCTGTATTCCTTCAGAATTGCATCAATCAATGCTTTTCTTAGGCAGAATAACACATATCAGGTGCTCTAAAATGGTTAATATCTGGCTAAAATTCACTTTACGCTCTAGATTATCCTGCATTTCGTCTTCGTTTTGTCAACATTTACAAGCTGACTCGCATTTTTACTCATCGGTTTCATGATGGTAGATGTGTTTGGTTTCTCTTTACCCTTTATAGAAACACGGTGCCACAAAATCTTGTCACGGCTAGCTTTCAACGGGTACGTTTTATTACTCAGGTATGTGATATGCAGTATAGCACATGAAGGAGACAATGTGATATTCATGATGTAATTTTTCCTCATCTTTAGTACAAGACTCAGAAGGTGAAGTTTGAAATTGAAGCAGCGGATCACAATTCTAGCCTGGCAGTGGTAAAATTGTATCCTTGGTCATGATCAACTTTCCAGTCACAGTGATAATTCGTGATTAATGGAGTTGCTGTCAGACCGTTGTTCTCACTGACTTTCTCTTCTCGTTTCAGAATGCCACAGAAGTGCGTTTGGTGGGCGAGTATTTTGATGGAAACAATACTTTGCGCCTGATTGTCTGGTCTAGTATTTTTGGACCGGTCCTCAGAAGAATGGGAGAAAGAGGGAAAATCTTTGTGGATATCCTTTCTGCCGTCAACACGGCCACCAAGCATGTGGTTGGAATGATAATAGGGTCACCTCTGCAGAGTCAATATCACATTTAAAAATTGTGGAATTTAGAATGAAACTGTTTCATACTTCCATATTTTCTAAATTATTTAAAGAAAGAGAGTAAATATCCTACAGTATACACAGAATTATCTTTAAGAATTGAGTCCTTTCTGCTTTGATTTCTTCCATTTCCAACACTATCAAAAACATAACTGGTTTCTTTTGACTCATGTTGTGATAATAACTTCCATCCGTCTGAAAGCTTGAAGCACTTCTCATGCTAAGCAGCTTTCCATTAACTGACATATTCCCATAATTTTCTGTTGTTTCCTCTCCAGCTTCTTGCCGGTAGGAGTGATGTTCATGACTGCAAGCTCAGTCACTGAGGTTGGGGACAACTGGGAGACTGTCTCCAAACTCGGAAAGTTTTCGGCAGTGGTTGTTAGCGGGTATCCGCCCCTTTGTTCTTTTAGCACTGTTGTGGGGAGTAATTTAATTTGATATAATCGGAATTCATTTTTTTGCTCAGGCTCATTATCCATAGAGCAGTCGTTCTGCCACTGATCTGTCTCCTGTGTGTGAGACGTAATCCCTTCACTTTCATTAAAGGGGTTTTATCTACCTTACTGCGGGCCATGCTCATCTCACGCAGGTAGAATATATATTTCTGTTTTCAACAGTATCACAGAGAAGACTTGGGTTGATACAATAGATATAAAGAGAATGTATACACACACACACACACACACACACACACACACACACACAAATATAGTTGGATATTAACAAAGAATGCATTGTATCTCCAAGTTACGCGGCCTCGCTGACTTTCCAATGCTGTGAGGAAGTAAACATGATGAAATGACAAAAGAATCACTCGCTTCATGCTGCCTATTGGGATCTATGTCAACATGGATGGGACAGCCCTTTATGAAATGACCGTAGCAGTTTTCATCGCACAGCTCAACCACATCCAGCTGAACTGGAGCCAGTTATTTACCCTGGGGTAAGTCACAATAATGTTATCTTCTCAGTCTCTCTGCCCTAGTTGATACAGAAAATACAGTATGTCTAGGTATTAACATTGGTTGTGCTTAAAATGCATTTCCTGTTATTAAGTGTTAACATTAAATTCTGTTAAAGTCTAAAACCAGCGTGCTAGTT
The DNA here is from genome assembly GCF_016859285.1 of Xiphias gladius. Taxonomy (NCBI): domain Eukaryota; kingdom Metazoa; phylum Chordata; class Actinopteri; order Istiophoriformes; family Xiphiidae; genus Xiphias; species Xiphias gladius. Next base: position 25,996,687 of record NC_053414.1, on the reverse strand, counting down.
TTATGAAGTTTTATGACGAATATTTGTATTATTTTTACTGTATTTAGAGAGGCAGATCATCCCAGTGTGTGGTTCTTCTAAGGGTAATTTGTGTCAGATCAAACTGAGATGGAAGTAGAGATCTAACAGGTTTTGGTGTGATGTATTTGAAACATGAGAGTTTAAAGTCAGAGTTTAAATATCCCCTATTATCCAAAAAACAAAGCCTGTATCTGTGGATCAGCGAGTTGATGCTGGCCTACAGTAATGTGTCGTCAGCGTAGATGAAGTAGCTGGTGGTGGTCTCACTCTTTAACCTTTATTTATGTCTGCCCTTCATGGTTTACTTGGCTTGCGCTTTGGCCACCAGCAGCTGGAGGCCTGAGTCTCTGGTGTTGCTTCCATCCCCCAGTTTATACAGTTTCACATTTTTGTCCAGTCCACAGTCCACTCTGTTGATCACTGACTCTGACTCAGTGTTTTCACTGCAGTGTGACAGTAGCAGTGTCCAGCGTAGGAGAAGCAGGGATCCCAGCTACAGGAACAGTCATTGGGATACCTGCAAGGGACGCTTCTCTTTTGTTGGCTATAGAATGGATGATGTAAGTTTAATTTGTGTTTTGGCAAGGATTACCACACCTGGTATCAAACAACACAACAGTGTAAAGAAGCAGATGACCTCTGCTCTTATAGTTTACTGTATTTTGTGTCTTTCAGAGATCACTGCAACACTGTGTCAATGTCCTGAGAGACTGTATTGGCGTCGCACTTGTGGAACATCTGTCCAGAAAAGAACTGGAAGAAATGGATGAGCTAGGACAGGATGATTCAAGGTCAAATTTGACTTGGTCTTTGTGTATTTTTTTACAGCATTAAAGGCAACATCAACAAATGTTAGATCATTTTAACCCAATACACAGATAATTGACTTGGAGATGGAAAATGACAATATTCTGATTTGCATCTATATGTCACCCAGAGATTGGACACCAGAGTTTGACTCTGATAATGAGGACCTCCAGGACCAGATCCAGCCAGGCAGCAGCTGGGTCCCTGAGCCAACAGCTCCAAGACAGAAGGAGTAGACCAAGCATGTGTAACCTGTAACCTCAGCTCAACAAAAACAGGGTCTGAGCATCAACAGCATGGACAGAGCTGACTTTGAAAAGAATCCTCCGGTGCCAAAGATCAACTCAATCCTTTTTTATTTGTTATTTCATTTATTATCACATTTTTTTCATTTTGAGTTTCAAAATGTACTTTGAAATAATATCATTTTGGATTTGTTTGGAATAAAATGTGTCTAATTTAGTATTATATTTTGTGCACCAGCAGCATAAACAGGGTTTACACTGAAAAAGAATTTTCAAATGCCAAAAAATTGCTATTGTTTTCTTAGATTTATTAGTATTACTATTGGAATACTATGACATTTGTCACATTTTTTGAATTTTGATGTCAGTGTAATTTTAAATACGCCTGTTGGCAATGATTTGTTAGCTAAATTTGGAATCAAATTGATCCCCTTTTGTATTTGTTTTGTACTTTCATTTGTGCAACATCAGCATAAACAGAGTTAACTCTGAAAAGACTTCCCAACTACCAAAGATGACTTTTATTACTAAATCTTTGAGTTATTATTATGTGCTGTCACGTGTTTGCACTTATGAAAATGTTCCTTTGAATAAACCTAATGCTTTAAATTGGTTCGTTTGGAATCAAATGTATCTGATTTCATACTTTTGTAGATATAATTGTAGTAGCCTGGATGTACAGTGGTTTTTGAATTGACTCTTTCTTTTTCTGTTTTTTTTTCTGGTAAATACCAGGAAAAGCAAAAACTGGTTTTCTGTACCGCATGTATCCATTGGTTAGCAGCAAGCGTGGAGTGATTTCTGACACAGTTTGTCAGATAGAGACTGAAATGTTTCTTCTATTTCTATTTTAGTTGGGACACAATTGCTTACATTAGTATGAAAAATGTATCCTTTAAAGAAATAATAACTGGCCGAAAGATCAGAAATCCTAAAAGACACAACAGTGTCAGAGGTCAGATTAAATCTTTGAAGCTGTTGAGTGTCGGACAATATGAGGATGAATAAGATTCACATGCTGGCCAGAGGGTTACATCTCTGTGTTACAGAAGAATATATATTGATATTTTAATATGAACAATTATTTATAAATATTTTGTACATTTCTGGTTAAAGTTTAGGGTCTTTCTGATTTCATCATATCAGAAAATAATTACTGTAAACTAAAGACATGCATCATTTGAGAAAACAGTCTCAAATCTGGTCTATTTACTAACTGTTGGGGGGCTATCAGCCACATCACATGGTCCTCATCAGCATATTTTATTCCGTTACCGATGAACTACAGGGGTTCAAAATTTGCATGATTCTGACCACCTCTACAGCTTTAACCTCACGTGAAGATCATGTTTTGCAGTTTAAAAAAACTACACCTTCTGTGTATTTGTATATGTTACTTTACAGTATTTTCTAGTACATTTTGTCTTATCATGAACACGTTTTGAAGTCAGTTCACAGGTTTATTGACAAATGATAATGAAAAGAGAAAAAAAAAACTAGAGTAAATACAAATAACAGACGTAATATATAATAATATAATGTAGACCAGACATTTTGCTGATTCCTGACCTTTCATTGCCACTGTAGAAACAGGAGGAGAAAGCTTTTCTGATCATTTCAAAGAACATCTTAACACAGCTGTTCTCCGCTGCGACCTCTGAAAACCGCAAAGAAACACACAACAGTTTGATCAAAACTACAGGAAAGTGTGAGAGCTTTAGCGCTGTGACTAACCAGGCTGGACAGCTGCTGCTTTATCCTTTTCAATCTGCAGCTTTGCAGAGACATTTTCCGGACGAGTAAAAACTATTTCCTCATAAGGAGTCACAGCCTTGAATGCAACACTCTTCCTGAGTAATGAAGGCTTCTGAGTAGTGTTCGGCTCCTCCGTGTCAACCGTCAGGTTTTTACTGGTTCTGTTTTGGCTGCTGTCAGTGTGCTGCTCCACAGAGAAAAATGGATGCACCAGAACTTTAAGGGGTATTATTCGCCCATTTTTGTCCACCAGCAGCATCTTTTTTACGAGGTCCACAAAGTGTTGCACCTCGTTCTTCTTAGCCTGGTTTTTAAAATACATCATTTGGAACAACGAGTAATTTGTAAAAGTTCAGAATATGTCTAATAAGCTTATTGGATTATGGAAGTGCAGTCAATGAATAAGACTCCCAAGGCATCCATTGACAATATTCTTCTAATAACATTTCATGACATTAATGATTGACTGATCAAAAGAGACCACCTACCTTCTCCAAATCATCCAGAAAGCAAAAATATCTGGTGTCTCTGAAATGGTGCCCAGTCAGTGCGGGAAACTCCTCTGGAGTCTACAAAGAGATAGTGTTTAAGTTACATCATCTATCCAGATAGATAGATAGATAGACAGACACCTTCAGGCTCCAGGTCTGCTGGTTGTGGATGGCAGGAATGTTAAAGAACTGGGTGCTTTTTAGTCCACAGTTGAGCTGATAATCTGGCGGCTGACCCAGCGTGTCCACGATGAACTTCATCTGGAGACACACACACATACAATTTTAAATTTGTTTTACTTGGAGATACTTCCATTCGATTTAGGAGCGGATGTCTCACTTGAAGACATCCGCTCCTAAATATACCAAATTCTGAGACTTTTTGCGCTCTGTGAAGAAGATACTAACAATGTCATATTCCTGGTTCCCTGGAAAAAGAATCCCAGAGCAAGTTCTGCCGCAACTAGACCCAGAGACCATATGTCTATTGGCTCCGTGTAGACCAGACCCAGCATGACCTCTGGGGCCCTGAGCCAAGACCAAATAAACAATATTAAACTTCATGTATGAAAACTGAAATCTCACCTGTCATGCTGTTAGATCTAAACCCATATTTTTTCCACTACAGACACAGGTTCGTCCTGTTGGTCACGACTGGAGACACAAAGCCACAACATCTCTGCCACATGTTGTCTTCTCTCCAACTGCTGTACCTACCTGTACCACAGACTCTGTGCACATGACCCTGGAACAGCAGCGGACACATGGCGAGCAAGACCAAAGTCAATGAGCTTGACTTGCCGCGGCTGCTGCCTGCGGCCCATAAGCATTATATTTTCAGACTTTAAATCCGCGTGCATGATTTGCAGGGCCTCAAGGTGCAGCAGTGCTTTGGTCTGCTAAAGAAACACAAATATTTATTCTTGTTAGGTCAAGACAATGTACACAGTTATTGACTCCCCAATGAAATATTAAATATGCAGTGAAATTATACTTCTACAATGGATGAAAAAGTAAAGATAATCCAACATACCTGACATAGAACTGGGCAGATCTCACCCATGGACAGAGTCTGGACACATCTCTGCTGCATGTAGCATTTCAGATGCAGGTCCAGGAGCTCAAACTGCAGACAAATTATTTTTTGATGGAAGAAGGAGCCATTCCATTTCACAAGATGACATTTTTCTGGATCCAGAGTCTGCAGCTGTTTGAGAATTTTAATCTGGTAAAAATGCGATAGATGTAATTACAAAATATTTTTAGATGCATATTTCAGCTTCATTTTTGATAAATGTACAGTTTGTGCGCTACCTCTTCCGGTGCTTGTTCAATGAAAAAGGGGTCGTCTTTGGTTATTTTGAGGGCCAGCTTTGTGTTGGTTACAGTGTCTGCACACTTTCCAAAGCTCGCTTCGCCGAGAAAGGCCTGCACCTTGTAGCGGGAGGCCAGCGGGGTTCCTTCATGTATAGGGAAGTTGACTGTGGAGGGCGAGGAGAGCAGAGAGGAGGAGAGGGACATAACATGAAGTCATATGATGTTACAAAGAGCATGACACAGTCAACAGTCCACCTAACAGCACATACAGTATATAGAGTACATGCAGATTAAATTACATTTCATCTCCTTAACAAGGATAGCCTTAAAGAGGGCTTTACTGCATCAAAATCAAATTTTTACGATACAAAAAGGAGGCTTCCATCATAGTATTAAATACACATGTTAAAAAACTATAGCTCTATACCATATAATTAGTTGGTTTCAGTTATAAAACTAGAAGGATTATCAATTGATTATACGCCCAATACCTATTTCTTAACGCTGTAAATTTGATATCTGTTCACAAACATAATTGAAGCGTTTTCTGTGCTTATCAGTTGTTTGCAAATCAAAATATCAGATTTTTTTTTTAACCACTATCCCCTTACCTGACATTGTAGTCAATGCCATGGGCGTTTTTGAAGCAAACTTGCTAAATGCTAATGTTGAAATACGAATGAAAAGAACAACAGAAACGTGTCTGTGTGTAGTTTCAGTTGATGTGAGTTGAAGGACTGATCTGTTCTCTCAGGACTCTGCCTATCTCCCGCCGATTCTGTGATTTTATTGTGTTCTACATCATTGTTAGTTCACATTCTCTCAACACATTGTTTGGAAGGGAGCTCTTCGGCCATTCTTTTACATTTACAATACAATGGTTGCACACTATAATGTATAGAACAATTATAGTCACATATACGTGGATCATTTTCAACATTTAGCAGGAAGCAACCCATCAGAATGCCTTTGTGTGGGTTATACAAGGAAAAACATGAGATTAGCTTTTGACTGAGCTGATATACCTTTAGTTGTAAAATGAATGTGAAGATCTGTGTATTCACAAACCACCATAAAGTCAGTATTTGGTCATTTTGACGTTAAAAACTCCTACTCGAGTGACTGTGGATGGACTTGTGATGCTTACAGGTGTCTCCAAACAGACACAGCTATAGACCTGGCTGACATTATTGGCGTTAACAGTAGCACCTGTAACAAGTTTTTTCTGGTAGTGTAGCTCTGTAATGGGCTTCATACCCTCCATAAAGCCATAGTGTTGCTGTTCTGTCCCTCCACTCTATTTTTTTCTGATTATGTGGAAGTCTCGATGTCAGTAATGTAACTGCAGCCAACATTCACTCATCAGTTTCAAAAAAATTATTCATTTTATTTCTAAAATTGAACAGACGGTTCTCAGTGGGGAAAGTACCCACAATTTACATAAGAAAAACTTGTATTTGAAAGGAAAGTATTTTAAGTATGTGAAGTAAAAGCTGCAGCAGGATGATGAAAAGTGCTAATGAAGATTAATCAACCATGAAAAAAGTATTTTCATGTTGTAGGAGGTCCATGATCTCAGTCTAACTTTTCAATTGACTGCCTCATATAAGTATAAAGTCCAAAAAAGTATAAGCTAAAGACAAACAAAAATGAAAAAAATCAAATGAATTTTTAAGAAAACCTCCAAATTGTTTGTCAAACTACTGTAAAGGTTGAACTATGGTGCTACAATAAGGAAAAGTAAGTAGATTTCCTTGGTTGATAGAGGTTGACAAAATTACCCGACAAAATTCCTTGCCATTTTGTAGCTTCTCTTTATTTCTTAATTAGCCTTTTTGAATAATTGTCAAAAATTGTCTTTTTTTTTAAGTTAGCAGTTGCTATTGTTTTTTAACGAAAGTATCTATGTTTGACTACTCAAAACAGACAACTTAATAATTTAATTTCTGACTAGTATTATAATTTGTTTAAAAGACTTTTACAGCCTAAAAAAACATATCCTTGAATTGAATTGATGATTGTTAAAATTTAATGCCATTTAGTAGTAGTGAAATGGTGACATGAAATGCAGATTTATTTTTGAACTTAAGGTAAGTAAAATGGACAGTGACTTTAGGATAGGTTGAAACTTAACACTATTAACACTTAAGCCAGAGTTGCATTAAATTAATAAACAAAAAATTAATAAATTAATAAAAATCAACTGTCAGAGAACTCAAAATAATGACTTGTAACCCTGAATAGTGTTTAGTAACCATTAAATAACATAGCGAAATATATGAGTTATTTGTAACATGCTCATTTCACCATTAGAAAAATGTGTTCGTTTACTTATAAGTAACATTAAATTAGTGACTTTTGTGTTGAACAATAGCTACTAGTAACTGAAAAATAAAGTGGAAAAAATAAAGTAGTAATACCAAATATGAAGTGGAATATTTACAGGAAAGAAGGCAAAGGAAGTACAGTATGTGTGTCCTCGTGGCTTTTATTATGAAAAAACTACAGCACCGGGAATGTGACGACCACTACTTCCGTTAAGCTCATTATCGTATTAGACTAGTGTTTTGGGGCCGTCTTTTCATGTTTTTAGGTAAATTTACCTTCACATGTAAGTGATCATTTTAGTTTGGTTTGTAGTCGACGGCGTAGCATGTGTACCTATTCGCTATTTTCTCTTAGATAAAATATAATTAGGGTTAGCATGTAGCTAATGTTAGCTTCAAGAGTAATACAAAGGGTTCAGCAGAGGTAGCCCAAGTTAGCTTTCATTGCTTTAATTAGAAGATGCTTCAACCATTTACGGTTTTATAATCAGTCTATTGACTTTTAAGAGATACTTTGTTCAAATGCGAACAGTGGAATTAGAAATAGGGAAGTTACTTTGAACGGCGTGATAAGTTGCAATCTTCCGCTGTCGAGATATTTCTTAACGAGCTACTTTTTGTCGCGTGGTTACAATCGTCTTAACGCTATCTTTAAATTGCCTGTCCGTCAGAGCAACAGGTTTGTGTTTATTACTGCCTCAGTCTGGGTATTTCAGCAGAAGTTACGTTCCACGATTATTTTGCATTTTCAAAGGCCATGACAACTGAAAATCCATGCTGATCTGTAAGTTCTAGTCAACAGTAGTAATAATATATGTCTCTGATTTTTGAACCGGATTGATTTCAATCATTTTTCAATCTATATCTTCATAGGATCTGCAGGAAGTCAACCTTCTCGTCCCTCAAAATAAACGCACGACATTATCAGCTGCCATGGATTCACCAGGTAATAGAGACGCTTATTAATGAGTTACCAAAGCTTACAGTATTTTTCATGTTACCTTGTTGCAAGAACCTGAATGTGCCAGTTCTGTCTGTCCTTGTTCATTTTATTTCACTGGTCATAACCATCATTAGATCTCAGTTGTAGTATCATAGTAGATTTGATTTTTGAATAGTTTTTCAAAATTACTTATAATAACACAGAACACAGGGATTACCTTAGTTCTAAAGACATAAATCATTTAAAAAGAAAGTACAGATTTACAATTATCTTCCATTTCACCATAAACATTTAATTGTGCATATCACTTTTCAGGGCTTGATTTGTAGAGATGCACTGGATTGGTTATAGGGCTGACACTGACCTTGTTAAATGGATCATGTGACCAATCCACACAAAACACAGCTTCTTCAATGATGTTATTATAAAATTTAGCATTTCTAAATCTTGCTATCATATACATAATTCAGTCATTGGGGGCCTCATGTTACTTTACAGAAAATTGATCCCACTGAGTTCCATGCACTGTGATACAGACTTGCTGCATATTTAAAATTGAGGAAAAAGAGAGAACTGGTATCTCTTGACTAGAGACACATTTTGTGGTGACAAACTCCCATCTGCAACTGCCCACAGCAACCCCACAGCCAGTCATTTGTGAAGTCTGTGGAACATACTTTGAGACACGACGAGGGCTCTCCAGCCACGCCCGCCTTCATCTACGGCAGCTTGGTGTGACGTTGTCAGAAAGCAGCGGAGCTCCCATAGAGCTCCTATACCAGCTAATCCGCGAGAGAGATGGCTCCCTCCCCGATTTCAAAGCAGACTCCTCTACACCTGAAACGACCCCTCTCAAGAAAACAACCCAGCAAGAGTCCAGGAGTCCCTCTGTACCAGAGGACAAGACTTCCTCTTACAAGGCAGGGGATAGAGTTATGACAACTCCGCAAAAGATGGATCATCAGGGATCTCCAGTTAGATTAAAAGAATCAGTAGCCACTCTCCTCCCATCATCTCCTTCTACTCTTAGGCTCTCTGAAAGCGGCAGCTCCTCCTCCTCAGAACACCAAACCAGGACCAAGCCACTGTGGGCACCACTGGAAACTGATGCCCCTATTACCTTAGGTATGGCCTAAGTCTGAATAATTGTTTTAAAGAAAAGTTGAAAGTAGCGAGGTGAGTAGCTGCATGTGGAAGATAGAACTTAGGGTACCTTATGTAATTACATGGCTGTAGATGTAACAAATCTGTTATAACAGTATATCTCAGTAGTCTCCTGCTGACTTTGTACCTTTCTCCCATCATTTTCTTCATTCTTGTAACTTCAGACACCCACGATGAGGTCCATGTTTGCCAGCTTTGTGGCTGCTGGTACGAGACACGCAAGGGCCTGTCCAGTCATGCTCGGGCCCATCTGCGTCAGATTGGAATTCCTGACAGTGAGATTAAGGGCAGCCCTATTGATTTTCTTTACCAGATTATGGAGGAAGAGGACCTCAAGCCAATCAGCAGTGAGCAACAGGAGCCACTCACCTCAGACAGTCCCCCTAGGTCCTCCTCTAAACGTCCTTCTGATCTGTCCTCTCCGCCTGTTTCTCCCCCCAACAAACGGCCTAAAACGTCAGATGAGTGTACCTGTATTCTGTGCGGGGAGGAGTTTGAGAATCGTAAAGGCCTGGCCAGCCATGCTCGCTCTCACCTGCGTCAGATCGGGGTGACTGACTTGATGGGGAAAAGCTCCGCCATCGACACCGTCCAGGAGCTGGTCAACAGCGGCATGTTAGAAGCCTTGTTACCCCCCAAAACAAACAGTTCATCCAGCTCATCTGCTGTGCCATCCACCCCCCCAGCCTGTCCTGTAGCCCCGACCCTGTCTCCAGCTCTGGGCCAATCCCAGCTCCCGTTTCCCTCCACATCCCCCTTCCCAAGCCCAGCAAAGAGCACTCAGTATCCTGAAGCTCCTGTTAACAAGGCCCCAAAGGCTAAGAAAGGCTTTCGGCTAGCGGTGGACCCCCTGCATAGGAAGCCCAAGCCTGAGCCTGTGGAGATTGAGGTTTCTGTTCAACCGAAGGCATCCAGCACTAACAGCAACTCTCCCACAAAGAAGTCGTCCACTGCTGCTGTTGCTTCAAAGCCTTTCAATGCAGGTAAAGCAGGCAGCCATACTTCCATAACAGTGGTTGGCAAAGACAAGTTGTTTTTTACCTTTGTAATGTCAATACATGCTCCAGTTAATTTATTTATTTAGTTTATTTGTAGACTCACTTTTTTCCATTAATTCATTTATTTGTTTGTATGTGTACATCAACATTTGGATGTATCCTCTTAGTGTCCTCCACAGACATACAATCCCCGCCAACAGTCCTTTGTGACTTCTGTGGCCAGCTGTTTGAGACCCGCAAAGCTTTGTCATGCCATGCGCGAGCCCATCTGCGCCAGCTCGGCCTCACCTGGTCGATCAAAACGTCACCGATTGACCTCCTTAAACAGGTCATGTTGCACGGTGAAGAAGGCAGAAAAGGGTCTTCAGCATCAGGCAAAGCCACATGGAACCCTAAAGGCTCTAAAAGGTCCCCGGATGGCCCCCAGTCAAGGGAAACAGCCCCCAGCAACTGCACCACACCTCTTGATTATTCCATGAAAGAGAAATCCCCATCTGGCAAGCATGGGGCATCACACACCAGTAAGACATTAACACCCCTGTAGAGCAATAGTTAAGCCATTTGTATTAGATTCCACAGAAGAAAATGTTTTCTTACATAGTGGTGGATCTGCATTAAAGGAATAATCCATGTTATTATATGATGGTGACATGTTTCTTAACTATAATGAACACATAATCCTACATACAATGTCCTGGTGCCATAAATACTCACTAGAGCACCAAATGTGTTTTAGTCCACAGCTGAAAATAGTCCCCAACAAATGGAGTCGTTACTCTTGTTACGTTTGTTAAAATCTGCACAGTGGTTTTGGCAAATTACTCAGCCTTCTAAAAAAAAAAAATTAAACTCTATATTTGTGGCCTGTTTTTAAAGATCCACATCTTAAGAAGCAACAAATAGGGCTGAGTGCAACAAACAGTAAAATGAAGTTGGAAATTAAGAAAAACATAAAATAACACGAGCCTTCTCCTTTAACAACTCAGACTTGACCCTAGAGGTTTGTTTTTTTCCCTTATAGTCTCACTTCCTGAGACGACCCCCTTAATGCAATGCTGCATTTTGATTAAGGCAAGCATTGACTTTGTCCTCAACAGGAAAACCGACTCTTGCCGTTACTCTACTGTTTCTTTAACTGCCTATTGGTGTTTCTACTTGTGTGCACTGAAATCCAGATACACATTCTTAGGCAGATTTTGAAAATCATTGTGTTAGATGACATGAAATCACTGAAGGTAGTTTTGGAGTAAACAGGTTCAGCAGATGGGAATATACCATAAATGTCAATTTTTATGCAGTTACAGCAAAATGATTTGTGGAACTCAGTAAATTCATAATAGATGACTAATACTTGTCTAAAAATGTCTCCTTTGTGTCAGACACATCCTGTGAGCTTTGTGGGTTTGATTTTGAAAACCGCAAGGCCCTGGCAAGTCATGCGCGGGCCCACCTCCGACAGCTGGGAATCATAGAATGGAAGGCAGACGGAGCGAGTTCACCGATCGAACTCCTCAGTGAGTTGATCCGGAGGGACCCAGTCAAAGTGGCAGCGATAAACCGACGCTACCGCATGGGAGACCTTTATATCAAGAAGGTAGGCTTTGCTTTGTAGTATGCTTATAATAATTCCCAGTCAGATTGGGGTACATCCAAAGATGTATTAAATACATTGATATTTTCTATACATTCATTTTCTTTCAGTCCCAGAGAACTGCTGCTTCGCCCTCTCTGTCCACAGACTCTGACTCTGTGCCAGGCAGTAGCTTGAAGCCTGAACACAGGGCGGGCAGAGAGGACTTGAGCGTCACTGCAGGCTCATCCAGACAATCACAAGGTCACACACGGACTATTGCAGCCCACAGCGACCCCGGTGTGCGCTCGCCAAGGGGTGAGAAATGAAAGACAATAGCTGGATCCAGATACTGTATACTGTTACTGATAGAAACATTTTGATTTTTTTACTGCATGTTACGGGAATACCTCTTTTGCCAAATTTCAGGGGTCCATCCACCAAAACACGCAGTGCCTACAGGGGAGGAAAACCAGGACACCAACTCCCAGCAACCATCACGATCTGGCAACATCCCTGCTCTGCTGCCAAAGCCCCCACTAACACCGTTGGTCAAGCTGGTGGGCAAAGTCTACTCCCTGAAGTGCAGGTCAGTCTATAAAGTACAAAACATAAAGAATCACATCCCCTTTGTATTCAGTGACTAATGGGCTTTAGAATGATGCAATAACAGGGATTATGTGTTTAAAAAAATCAAATCAAGTATTGTCCATGACGGACAGAATGTTAAGGCAAGTCAGACTGGACATGCAGTATGATTTTCAGCAGTTTGATTTGTCAAGTATATTGCTCAAACTCACAGAACTTTATTTTACATGTATGTAGGGGAGGTCCCATACCGCATATATCAGGCTGGATTCTGGGGAAATGTGTACAAAACAATGCACAAGACATTCTGAATATTTTCATTAAGAAACATGGAGTCATGGGTTTGGATATTTCACTCAGTGGAAACATTATATAGCTTCATGAAGAGCTGGAACAAGAAGATACACAATGTATATCATAAAGTCAGACTGTGTGGAATGAGATCATTTTAACAACTTTGAAGCTACTTAAGTTAATACAAAAGGAGAAAAACTTGTGGTTTTCATTTCGACAATAAAGCCATAAATGATGAACACTAAATATTTATTTGTTCCCCAGCCGTACACGAGATGCACCCTGATGTTTGATTCCATTATCAATGTACCGTATGTACTGCAGTGCACATCCCCCGCCTCTCTCTGTCCTGCTGTTCAGGTTCTGTGAAGAAGTGTTCCATGGACCTCTGTCTGTTCAGGAGCAGTGGATCACACACCTACAGAAACACATCTTATCACTGGGCTACAAAGGCAAAGCATCTCCTCCTGCTGCACCGGTGGCAGCTCCAGCACTTGTGCATCCAGTAGCTGTCTAGTCCACGGAATTTTTCTGCAATTCCCATTAAATAAGGTCTAGAGGAAAGGTCGAGGGAGGTCAAGTCAAGAGGAAAAGTGCAAATGAGAAAAGTACCAAATAGATGTTCCTCTGTTGTCCTAGAAAGGGCAAACATGAGCCATATTAGCAAAGCAGCAGAATGTCATCCACTCAGGTAAAACCAACCAGACACAAAAGATCACAATACTGATTACTGGATATTTTTGGAAAAAATAGTTTTTGATGATTAGTGCTTTCCTCCTCCTGCTCATACATTCCTTCCATTTGTACAAATCTTAAATGTGTTCAAATGTGATTCAGTGTAACTTCTCCCACACTGAGAGAATGATCCTGGCCAAAATTAACATTTCTTTTTATGTTCTTACGTAGTGAACTGGTACAGTCGGCATTTCATTTTTGATATACTTTTTCTCCTTTACATGCCTTTGAACTGAGCCTTGTATTATGAAAGTACTTTTTAAATGTTTTACTTTAAATGTGAAAAGATTTCATTTTTTTCCATCAGATGGAAAACCATTTTAGAATAACACAACACTGATACCAGAAAGTTAGAGACAGAATTTTGACCCCAACTGATTCAACTTGGTTGACAAAAAAAAAAAAAAAAAAAAATCAACACCACAACTATCTTGACCACAGACACAGTGTTTCTCTTCCTGGCATCTACTTCAGGTATAACTGCTACTAATGAACTGTTTTTCTCTTCTTTTTACATTTCTTTTTTTAACACTTGTGATGTAAATTAAATTATGTCTTGTATATAAACATATAGTGTTTGAAACATGCTTTTTATTTGCAAATGAAAATTAGTTGACATGAGTGTCTTTACTAGTTAATAATCACAAACAGCCTGCACTTCACCTGTGGTCACAGTCCTCAATGTAAGACTCAGAGATACAGATACAGTTTGTCCACATTGGCAGTAGATGTACTTGTCTTGGAAGTTTCTAATGCAATCCAATACATTGAACAATTTCCCATGAAATTCAGCACATAAATTCTCTCATGTCTCCAGTCACCCACATGTATTTTTGTATCTTCTGATGCGTTTTCCCTTTCTTGTCTGTTTTCATTTTTTATTTAGGATTTTTAAATAAATTTTTTTGAATCTCACTGTAGCAGAACTTTCGTTCACCACTCCTGTTTTTATCCCCCCCCCCCCTTCAAATTGATCACATCTTGTCTTTGTAGTTTTCAGATGTGATAATTATTATTAATATTATCAATATTATCGATATATTATTGATAATTGATTTTGGGGCATTTTATGCTTTTATTGTAGAGTGCCACATAGAGAGATGACAGGAAATGAGGGGAGGGAGAGGTGGGGAATGACATGCAACAAAGGTCCCACATGAAGTACGTTATATAATGGATCACTTATGCGAGAACACTTCCTCATAGTTTTCCTTTGACCGTAATTCCATTTTCACTTTCTTCCTCATCGAAAACGTTTTTGTTGTCATGTATCAGGCTTAGTGGACATTTTAACCTTTCAGACTCAAGCCAACCAGGATGTTAATCCTTCTTTTGGAAGAACGTGAACAGTACTGTGTTGTGTCATTGTCCTGCAGATTGCTGCTTCTGATAGCGCATGCAAAGTTCCTTTGTTTACACATTGCTCATTCCCTGAAAAATCAGGTCTAAGTGTTCCTTCTCTGCCATATTTTCCTTACAATATCTCTTCGATCTGTAAACCAACAATCTCATGCTCACAGACATACAGTAATTAACTGACGTTCTAGAGAATTGCTGTCTTGAAAATATGGAAATCATGGTGAGAAGAACTGCACATTCAGCATCAGAGGTATGAGTCATGGTGTTCCTCTAAACCAGGACCTCTGTAACACGAGTATGTTTTTCTGTAGCCCTCAGCCCTGGAAAGGTTTTGGTAGACATGTGTCCCCAGGCCAGCAGTGACTTTAAAGTCTTTCACTTTCTTTTTCTGTCGGCAAATATCTGAATTCAGAGCAGAGCGCCTCTGAGCTGCCATCCCTCATGCCCATAATGTCTGTAGTTGGCCTTCAGATTTGATTTGCTCCACTTTCCAGGGCTATAGTCATCAATGTGTCGACAGGGTCATTAATCTTACTATCTACATGGCTTCTGTTGTCCTCCATCTTTAGTTGCTCTTAGATGGACCGTGAACTGCCCAGCCCGAGGAAAGAGGAAGGGTTTAAATTTGCAAACTAAACACACACCCATAAAGAACATCTGCCTCCCGTGTCTGCTCAGATTCTCTGAAAACATGATGTAGTTTTTGCGTCCTCAAAAACTGGGAAATAAATGGCAGAACACACTATTTTTCAAATTTCCTTATTACTATGCATGGACACGAATACCACAGGTGGGATCAGACTGAAATCTATAAGGCTGCTGAAGTGTCCCTCGCGCTTTACTTTCTCCTCCCTGTTGTTCAGGTTAAAAAAAAGGTATTTTGTACTGAGGCGCTGTGCAGGAGCGGAAAGGACGATCCATACCACGTTTATGCTTTCTGCTCTCTCCCCACCACAGACAGTATATGGTCTCCACTCTCCTCTTTCCCTCTCTCACTGCCTCTGTTAGATATTCCTATCACAGTGATCGTCCCTGGAGTCTCATACTGTGTCATTTATTGCCAGAGTCACTCTGGCAGTAAATCCTAAGCCACTTACGGAACGATCGAGTTATCCCACTTGACAAAATCCGACCAGGCTGTGGCACGCAGTTATCAACGCCTGATGGTTCAAACACAGACAAAAGGGACTCAATGTGGGGATTTCAAAGCGCTCATTGAAGTGAGAGACCAAATGAGGAGCACATCTGTCTTCCAGGGCTGTGGGATGTGGATGGTCTGGCATAATAATTTGGGGTTTCTGACTTTGGTTCATGGGTTTTTAAAACCATTGACGCTTTATTATGGCTCCATTTTGCAAGGAAGCTGGACAGGCTACTACAATCCTTATTAGACTACTCTTGACAAGATTGCAAGCATGATTGTAGACTAGAAATAATACACCAGAAACTGAATACCTAATTTTTATAACCTGAAAATAGCAAATAATTTCCACATTAATGATGATGTAATTAAGGGGATGTTTATAGGGATTTTTGGGAACAATTAGAGGATAAACGAATGGACTATGAACTCCTTAGGCTGTCTTTAATGGGTTTTCTACATTGTTATAGCATTGGAACGTCTTAAAATTTACAAAATGACATCTTTTAATTTCCATATTTCTCGATCAAGTAGAAAATTAAGGTTGACTGAAAGGATTTTCTTAAATTTTTTAATTCTAAAACACTGCAGCCTTTTTTGTTAAGTTAAGTTTAGGAGCAAAACTGTCATTTTGACTTGTCTAACACAGGTGTAGCTAATAACAGTCTTAACTACCGAAGGGTATTGCAAAAGTTGGGATGTCTGCCATGAGAAGGGTCAGTGTGATTCATTTGGGGAAGACTGTGAACCTTGAGGGCTCTGATGAACAAGTTTGAACCTTTTTTCCAGCTTCCAAAGGGAAACATGAAGTAGAATGTTTAGAAACCATCGTTTGAGGTCTTTTTTTTCTCAGGGAGTGAATGGTGGCCACAAACATGACTCCGCATGGATGCTGATGTTGCTCTGTAATATCCACATAGTAGTCATCACAACTTTGTAGGGTGGTAAAATGCCAGGATTTTTAGATTCTCTTGAAATTCTCGTGGAATTCTTGCCCTAAAAGTCAGTAAATGCAGCTATTTAAACAAAAACCACTACAATACTGTTATTGTTGTTAGCAACTTTAATGAGTACTCTGCGAAATGCAAATGGGTGAGTTTGTGAGTCACAAGTCAGCTCTATTTTATAATAAAAATCTGTAACAAAGAAAAACAAAAATCAAAGCCAAGCTTGAATCAGCACAGTTTATGTTTAAGCTTGCAAAGCTTCAAATCAATGCAAATAAAAAGCCAACAAAAAAGCCTGTACAGAGATATAGAGAGCAGCAACATGCATCACTAGTCACAGCTTAGTTAAATATCATTTTTAACTTCTAAAATATCTTATGGAGTAGAGGACGATGCAAATACTCACACTTATGAGATTACACGATATCTGCCCTAACTTTATCTACAGGAACTATATTACCTTTAACTAGTAATAGTATACAGCTGTCTAATCCATCGCCTCCACTATTCAATACATGTGTAATCCTGCACTCTGACCGCATTTGTTGTAGTCTGCTTTGATTAAAATGTGCCTCCTTGTGTTTGTACATTTACCAGATGGATTGTGGTGCTCACACCAGCTGCAGGCCTGGTTCATACCCTGATAAGTGAGGGCAATATCTGGAAAACACCTGATATTGTATGTCTTGGCTAAGAATACATTTCCTCTTAATCTCCAGTCCTCGGGCGTAACAGTTTTTCTCTAAGTTTGTTTTAGTCCTCTCCTTTAAAGGCAGGCTAAGGTAGAAGTTTATGGCCGTTCCTTTGTTATTTGTGAGGAAGCAAGGGAGGGGATCAAAAGCGAAGAAGACTCTGTCCCCTTCCTCGAGTTTGTCTATGACTCATGTGTCTGAAAGTAAATTCTTCCAGCATCTCCAGTGTGATTTATAGTATGTTTTGGGGGATTGGCAGAAGAAGGAGTTTTATCACATAACTTGTGGCTTTGCAATCATCCCTCAGAGAGGACAGATTCCACAAGACTGTGCAACTCTGGCATTGTTTCATTTGTACTTTTCCGTTTCTGTGTTCTCCTTGTTTCTAGTCTCTGACTGTGTCTCAAGGGTTAGAGTTCACACACACACACACAGGGGCTGTTTACAGCACAGATATATAGACACATCAGTGTATACAATTATAACGTGTACTTGGTTTATTAACAAAACGATCAAGTTTCTTCTTGGATTTTTGTACCCGGAGTAAAACCATCCGTCCCTTTGACTGCACCGTCCAATTCGCGCTGTCATTTTTAGGTTTTGATTAGGTCATCAGAGTGCACTTGGCTGCCAGTGGAAGAAAGTATCTAAGTATATTTACTCAAGTACTGTACAAATTTGAGGTACTTGTAATTCACTTTGGTATTTCCATTTTATGTTACTGCATACTTCCACTCCACTACATTTCAGAGGGAAACATTGTACTTTCTACTCTACTACATTTATTTATCAGCTTTAGTTACTAGTTACTTTTAAAATGAAGATTTTACACAGCAGATAATGTAACAAGCTTCTAAGCTACAACACATTATTAAAGATTAAACCAGTAGTTTCCCACCTTTTTGGCTTCTGACGTCTTACGAACAGCAGCGTGTAGCTGGGGTCACATTTCAGATGTCTATGAGTTGTTAACAGCTCCACCAAATAGTGTTTTTTCCCTCTAAACTCCTCACATGGTTTCATTTCAATAAATGTTCCAATGATCCAATATTTAACCAAAAATCAAACGTTAGCGAAGAGGTCAAGAAACTGAAAACAGATTTGTGTATCAGACCTTTGTTTTTTCTTTTTTCCTTTCCCATGAATCATCTCACGATTCTGCAGATTTATCTGGTGTCCCTGTATATAAATCTGGATATAAAGTAGTTCAAACTAGACCTACCTCCAGCAGCTCCAACAATAACATGCTGCTACACACTGATACTTCAGTACTAATCATCTAATGATCTCATATATAATAATATCTCAGTCAGAGGGACCAAACCCGTACTTTTACTTTAATACCTTAACTATATTTTGCTGCTAATACTTGTGTACTTTTACTTAAGCAGGATTTTTCACGCGGGACTTTTACTTGTAATGGAGTGTTTCTACATTGCTGTATTGGTACTTTTATTTATCTGAATACCTATTCCACCACTGTTGGCTGCTCTGTCTGATTTGTGGTGTGTCATTTTGTAGCGGACTCCACTGATACTGGACAACAGAGACGAACACAGAGCCTCCCCCAGGGGGTTGTACTGCCGCTGGTGTTATCATTCCAGTTGTTCCTGAGGCTGGTGAGATGACCTCGCATAACTCCTGGGTTGAGGTCACTACAGACGCTGGATCGGTCAAACAGAGCCTGAAACTGACTTGCCACAAGCAGCTAATCACTCCAGTGATTTACAGCGGAACAAATACATGATACGTTGCCAAGATGCTCTTCGGAAATCTGTGTACACAACTCAGCTTTACGAGAAGTTAATATGCAAAAGCTGTACAAGGCTGGAGAACTAAACATGTTACCAGCTCACCAGCTGATTAAACCGATGCAACTGCACCAGATGTGGGTCAAAACTGAGATGTATATCATTACTATTTTCATACCTCATAAATGAAACTATCAGTCTTTTAAATTTAAGAAAGAAAATAATATTTTCACCTTCTCTCATGACCTATTGTCATCCCATTATTATGTTCATAAAAAAATGCTTTGTTTTTGTCAAAATGTCGCAGTATTCATGTTCCAAAGTCACAAATTAGATACAGAATTTCTTTTATTACAGCCCTGCTTTCAATTTTCTACAGATTGATGTGAGATAACAATTGTTTCAGTATTTTAGATAATTACTAACTCCCAGACAGACGTGACCATGAAACTGTGACCACTGTAGAGGTTCAGAACAGACTTCTGTCACACTACATTATGATTACCAGCAAAGATTTAAACCTTGTGTTTATCTGGCTGTAGTAAAAGTCTTTATTTGTGTGGCTGCATATGTTTCTGCCTGTGTATGTTCTCTGTGGGTAACCCCTGAAGTGATCTGTCCTGTCACATGACAACAGCATGTGTGAAGGCATGCAGGGACTCTGGGTCAACAAGCTAAACAAACACATCATGATGGATGGGTGGAGGGAGAGCATCAGAATAAATCACAGTCGGCTGCAATGAAAGGAGGATTGTGATGCGGTGCTCTGCATAGCTAGAGGAGATACCAAAAAAAAAATTTTTTAATGTCTGTTTGGAGCTATTAGTCAGTTTTTTTTTTTTCAATGAACACACACAAAAAAATGGTCCTATAACTCTGGAGTAAGATATTGAGAAAGTAGTGGGATGAGAGTCAGAAGAGTAGAGACCTGAAAAAATAATGTGATGATTTGGTTTCACTTTCTAATTTAGAAGCTAAAAGTAAACAATCATTGATTACACACACAGTTTTTCAGTAATGACCAGCAATTAAGATACAAAGGTCTAATATGCCACTAAAATAACAGATTTTTTTTTTGGCATCTTGAAGGGGAACTCCACTGATTTTCCACATCAGAGTCTGTTTACAGGTCTTGGGGAATGCTATTGCTTGTAAAAAATAAAATTATATAAAGTGTTTTGGTATGTAAGTTGAGTAAGTTTGAAAATGACAAAAATCTGGGTTGTAGACCTAGAGAGGCTAGCGGCTCACGGCTGCCTTAGCCACTACTAGCATGACGCACCTGAATCTCGTGAAAAACTGGCAACCGTTAAGATGCGCTTTGGGTAATGTAGGCGTCAGGCTTTAAGAGGGAAGAATAATGCGTGGGGAAAAAAGATGACATATCTGATTCTGCTGCATTGATTTTGATTTTTTTTTTTTTTTAAACAATGTTATAAGAGTGCAATGGTAAATCAGATACTTATTTATACATCTGGCAGTTATGGAGTTACCTAATCCTCCATTTGGAGTTGTGTTCCTCCAATATTCACTCTCTTTTAACTTTGGTCTGCACTGATTTTCCTGAGGGAACGACACTATCTGGCTCTAAAGCTGCTAAATGTTTGTCTGTTAGCTTTCCCTTGTAACAGTTGTTTTTCTAGAGCTATCTCACTGAAAGCGGCTGCCAGCTGCACCCGAAAACAAGGCTTTGAGAGCAGTGAGCATGAACCAGAAGTACTTTAAGGTTACGGGCTGGAAAACCAAAACAATGGGGCAAAAGTCACCAAAACCCTCCGCAGAGTAGAGGCGAACTGTATATTCAGCTGATAATTCTCTAGTTTGACACTATGACCCCTTATTATAAAAATGCAGATTATACCAGCCTGAAGAATGAAAGTGGTCAAAGGAAACAGACTATTCATAGATCAGTAGAATGTCCTCTGTATCAGGATTAATATGGGCCCAGGAGCCACAGTTTTACTGAAAATCAGTCGGGTAACATTTCAGTAAATCCCTTCACATCATTCAACACTGAACCTCAGGGATCAGCCCAAATCAAAAATATTGTCCTCAAAATATGCCCCCTTTATTTCCTGTAAAGAATGAGTCACCTGCACGATTGCCAAATGAGAGCAAATCAAGCTGAGGTTAAAGAGTATCTTTCCTAACAGCTTTCATCGGAGGAGAGACCCGTGTCCTGCAGCAGGTTTAAATACCGTAAGCCAAAACTATAATTCAGGATTTTTTGGCAACATATATTCAGTATGTCACATGTGATGTATGAGTCACTAGGGATTTTTGACAGACTGAATTAAACCACGTTAAAGTGTCCATTTCAAATATCAGTAAATCTGATTTGGATTTTTATTGCTCGTTTTCAACTTGAAAATTGCGTATAATTTCTTAAACCCTTGACGTATCAGTATTTAATGCTAAATGTACAAGCAGAGCGCTTAACCACTGAAAAAATATCCTACACTTGAGCACAGGCACTGAATCGCTACAGATCCCAATGAATCACCAGCACTATTTTCATCAGTAATTAGGAAAATGAGCACAGATAAATTCGGCTGAATGAGGAGGGAGAGTCAATTAAATGGATTGTATGGATTGTCCACTCTTTTCCTGGAGCATATAATGTTAAAATACTTTACTATAACTGGAATCTTTCAGGAATTTTCTTTGTAGTCATTATCTTATCACATAATACTCAACATGCTATTTATGAGACAATGTGGCATTGCCATAGTTGGCAACTTTTATTACTGGGTCATTTTAATCATTACATTTTTCTTTCAGGGAGTGGTTTCGGTTCCACAGATGAATTGGCTCGGGCTTTTTCTTTTGGTGCAACTGCATTTGATTTGTATTGACTGTAGGCCAGTAACTGCTGGGAGGAATTTAACAAGTAAAATCAACAATGCTGCCCATTTTCTTTTAAGAGGAAACCATGTAAGCAATCTCAGTTGTTGTAGGTTATTTCTCAGGAGCATGTATGCACAGTTTGGGCTTTGGTTGCCTTATTCCACTCACTGGAGAGGGGAAATCTGACTGTGCTACAGGGTATCGAAACAGGATTTCTTAATTTAGCTGCCCTGCATAGATAGCCTCTGGTTGCTTTTCTGCATTTTAAAACATGAACTTTGTCACAGCAAATAGAGGTGCCAGTGAAATTATTTGGCCTACACAATATTTCCTGTCCATCTGGACAGGGTTGATGTTGAAATTTTTACTGTGCAAAGACAAGAAAACATTCTGTGGCATTAAACTGGAGGCCCGAGACAGAGCCAGGCCTGGAGTTGCTGCTTTCCCTCTGTATACAGTTTTTCTATATTTAAACATAAACATACAATATATGTAAACACTATATACTGAATATCCTCTACGTAATCCCTGGTATTTTACAGGCCCCCTTTCCAGCTCTGAATCACGCACTCCTGATTTATTCACGGTTTTCTTCCCCTAACAGCACCCCTCACATTAACAACATAGTGTGAATTGGCCCAGGGGGAGAACTGTCTTTCGAATGAATGAGCTGAGAGATCTTTGAAATTCAAAGCAAATCCTCAAAGTACACCAACTACCAGTAGTTCAATGAAAAGCTGTTCTTCCCTTCCCCACACTGTCTAACCTTACATGAACCATTTTTAACTTGGTGGGATACTGTGACAGGACACAGGCAAACACTGCAGCTCTGCTCGTTACAGACGCACTGCTGGGCCAAAAGTGCTCTGCTCCAGACCAGTGTGGCTCCTGTAATGTGGAAACAGTGTGCAGGTGTAGGCCATGAAAAATAGACATTTAATTGCCAGTCCCAAAAACAGGAACTAAACGTTTATTAAGCAAGAGTTTTTAAATTACTGTCATGGAAGATTAGCTTTTGCGTTTTGTTGACACTGGCTTTCCGGCCTCAGATCCCACAGTTGCATGTGTAAAAATAATACACATGCAGCAGCAAAATCAACCATTATTTTCTACAAATATTTATATTTCTTATTTTCTTATGACCTTAAAAAACCCAATATGAGGAAAAGTATTGAAGTGGTATCCCTTCCCTTTGCCACAAACTAGGCTCACACATTTGGTGACAGGGACAAAATACAGAAATGACCATAAAGCCTTGTTCATACACCCAATAAGTAAATATTGAATGTTTTTTATGTTACATGGCTATGCATGAAAAAATATATTTTCCTTTTGTTTGACAAAAAAATCTTTCACATTCACAAGAGGTCAAGAGGTTTAACTCCTTGTTAAAAGCTCAAACAAAAAGGAAAGAAATCCAAGTGAACTTATATGTGGCTTGGAAAGGGTAGTGCTGCGGAAAAAGTACTTTCAGCAAGAATCACAGATAGATCATGAGATCATGAAATTCATTCAGTCCATTGTATGTAACCATATATTACAACTGGGGTTTGTCAGACCCCAAGCAGAAGTAATGAGTCATTTTCTGCAGAAGACTTCTGCACCATGGCATGGGGTTCAAAAACATGTTTATTAGCAATTCTCAGAGAATTAGTATTTAACACCTAAATAAGAAAAAGCTCTCGGGGTCTGTCCGGCTTGAAAATATTTCTTGAGTATTCTTCAGTCTGCTGAAAGCAGCGAAAGTAAAATACTTGAGACTGCTAGTAATACGTATAAAAGCTGAGTGCACAGGTTTATTTTCCGGGCGTTTCTCGCATTTGGCCGGGCCTGTTTGTGACTAATTATACCTGGGTTGACATACGATGTGCTATTTATACTTTGTAGATTAAAATCCACAGGGCTGTGTTATGGAACGTGTAATCTCTGCCTGTAACTGATGTTAGTGTGTAGAGAGCACAAAGGCTCACTGACTCAAGCCATGCAAGTAAATTCCAGGAAAGTTATACAGTGCAGTACAGCTGGGGGGGGGGGGGGTGACTGTGATAATTTATCTTTTTTCACTCATCAGCACTTTGGTATGGTTCATCTCAGAGTCAGCAGAGGAACATATAGCCAGTCAAGAAGGTCCAGACTAAGTGGATGAATAGTGAGTTAGACTAAATTAGCCTTACCATACACACATGCAGGGTATTTTTGAGACATGTTTGTATGTTTAACATCATTTTCTGAGCTGAGAAGTTAAAATAATGCATTTGGAGTTTGTACATAACATTCAGAGACTCTTCTTTGTGTCACATAAACACATGACTCCTCCACGGCACAGTAATGCTCAACAGGAGAACGCAAGCTCCAAATATGGAGCCAGAAATATTGGGGTGCGACCAAAATCTTTTAAAGTTGGCTGCATGATTTTATTTTTGTGGTGTTTACACTGATGCCTCGTGCAGCAGCGAGTGCAGGATGATATAGGCGCCTGCCTTGTCTTGATCCCGCTGAAGGAACAAGCAGAGAGTTTGGCTGCTGAGCAGCGGTTGACTCATGCTGTTTCATAACGGGCTTGTCATTCTCCGCTTGGATTTGTCTCACCATGTTCCTCCTCTGCTCTTTGGGGAGCAGGTATTACCTCAACGGGACTTCGTTCAGAAATCAAAACATCTTGAAGTGGAAAAACTAAAACACTCTCAGGAGTTGCCGTCCACTGAGGGGAGATTTCACAGTAAGAATAAGCCTGAAATTTGTGGATTTTTTCCACTGAAAGTTGACTTTACACAGGTGAACAAACCATTCGTGTACCGTGGATAAAACCCCATGTAAGTAGGAACCAACACACGGCTGCACTCTAATCAATACCATAGATAACTCACTGCAGCCAACTGCAGGATAAATTGTTCTTGTAGCCCCTTGGGGTTGCAGACAGACACTAATGACCTTTCCATGATGAATCTTGTTTACTTACTAACATCAGAGCTACATTGGCAGACGTGTTGGTGGAGCGTGATTGACGACGTGCTTCATTGGCGGCTGGTAAGAAGCGGATCAATCTGATTGGATTCACGGCAGGACTTTGTGTTAACTGTGTAAAAAGAAGAAGAAACCTGGCAGGACTCACAAACAAACATGTTGACTAGTTAGTCTGACATTTTGTCAGTGTCACCGCTGCTACACACACGCTCCTCTGTCTGTATCTCTGCGTGATACATCTTTAGCTGCTCCCCTCATGTCATGAGCTGTTTTTAGACAGTCATGGAAGTCAGCAAGCAGACTCCACCCGCTCCCTTTGTGACTGGATGATACCAATCCAGCAATCTAGTGTCCTCTCCACCCACAGTACATGGAGGTCAGTCAACATATTAGCACAGGGGAATTTTTTTTATATCATTTCTTTGAGGGGGAAAGTTTTACCGCCCCATTTTGAGGCTGCATAAAGATAATGTTTTGGATGTATCCTAAATTTGCCTGTGAAATTTCCCATAAATGCACATAAGGACCACTTCAGGACATGCTGCACCTCCCAAACTGCAGAGACTAAAAATACCGATGTGTAATGATTTATGAAAACTGTCCCACCCACACCAGTTCCAGCAAGAACCCCCAGAAAGAGGACTAAAACATGATCTGAAATTGCATGATTGCAGATCTCATGTGGATAGTTTAGAATCCGGGAGAGCGCAGCCAATATGTTGGACAAAATGCCAAAATGAATGTAGTCAATTAACATCCATGAAACTTCTTGATTTTAAGCTTCACACCCATTGGATCAACTCTCCATGTAGTTTCTTGATTTTCACCTCTCTGCTTCTTGTTCTCCTTCCTCCCCTCCACAGGGACCTGAAAATCCTGTGAATAATATTTATGGGTTCAAGCATTTCAGAAGCCCAAAGTTCAGAGTAGAGACATAGTTTGGTTAAGATTGGGAGGAGTGATTGTTGAGATTACAATGGGCTGAAAATTCCCAGTAAGAAAGAACAAAGAGAGAAAATGCATCCCATCCCTGTTGCACCTGCTGAACACATTCACGTTGGCTTGAATGGGGTTCAGATGTTTTCAGAAGGGATTTGAAATCTAAATGTTACCATTATGTAAGCCCTGCTCCCCTCAGTTACTGTTGCTACACCTGTCAACCTTTCCATTTTTGCATTGCGATTTGCAGTTTACAGTGAAAGGGCGGTCATCAAAATCAAAATCCTTAGTAACATCAAAATCCTTAGTAATTTTTGAAACAAAGACTGCGCTGCCCTAATTTGCATAAAGTTTTTTCACATTTCTGGTCAGGCCCGTGTCACTGGGAATCCCACAATCCCTCGCAAAGTGATTTGCTCGTGTCCCTTTGAAAATGAATAGAGGTGAACTTCATGTCAGCGGGTCTTTACCATTTCTACTAAAAATAGTAAGCAGGTCAGTCGAACATGTTAAAGATTGCAGCTTACATAAGAGCAGATAAACACGTTTAATCCATTCCTTACCTCCACCCTCCAAACTCTTAAAAAATTGAGTATTTCAGCCCCATCTGCACTGCTTCAGCATATGGAGACGTCCAAAGCTTGACAGGTCTTGTAACAGTAGATAATCACTGTTAAGAGGAAGGATTTGGTGAACAGTCAGTTGCATACGGAGATGGTTTTAAATACTGAAGGAAACATCTGCTAGGATCTTTAACTTCTAGTCCAGCCTCTAAAGTTGTCAACACAGTCACAAGAGTTGGGAAATAAGTGGCATTACTGTATATCAGCAGGGATTCTGCATCTGATAGACTCATCATATAAATATCTAATGGGTTTTCAAGGGCTTTTGCAATTGTGTGGATATCCAGTAAATGTGGGCAAGAAACCAGTTCACGTTCCTCATTGGTTGCAACTGCAGAGCCCAACAGTTTGTTCATTCATCCTCACAGGATATTGCTAATGGATGGATGGATGGATTATTCTGCATTGCATAATTTAAATTACTGCACCATTAAGACTGAAAAGGGAATGCCAGATAACCACAACAGACCTGAGTTAGAAGGAAAAATTGATTCTGTCTAGCAGAATATATTAGTGTTTTCCTTTCCTTGCTTGGTAAGGGCCATTTGATCACATACACGTTTAAGGCACGCATGGCTGTGGAGATGTGTCAGCGATACAGGTGTTTATCCTCATCAGGCTCTGTGATTCCAGAAATGCCAAAGTTCATTTTTTGACTTTCAAAATGGAAGACCTTTCTGATGTATGTATCACTGCCACCTGCTCAGTGTGTGAAATGTGAAAAATCTCAAATCGTTCCCAGATCCTGTAGGTTCAGATGTTTTGAAGTCTAGATCACTAATCTGTGTTTTGAACAACTGCTGGACCTTCAGTTATATAAAAAAAACAACAAAAAAACAAACAAAAAAAACCTCCCTATCATCCACTCAAATACTGTGTTTATCCTGACCTACGGGAAATGGTGTGGCTCCTGATTTAATTTTTAGTTGCATGCAACACAGAACTAAGCTAAGCTGAAACAATTTCTTAACCACATAAAATGCGAGTTGTACTGTACTAGCCTTACATGGATATAGCAGTGATTGGCTCAGATTCTTGTTGTGGTGAGAAGCGTCATGTGCCAAACATGTGGTTTAGGTCCAGTGTGTGTGGATGCCAGGGCACACTGACATCCTGTAACTTATTGGTAACACACACATATAACCAGTAGCTGTGGAGTAGGAAACTAAAATGCCCTACTTCTTCACAGATATTTTACTGTACACATGTTTTGAGTTTCCAGTGTGAGAAAGGCAAAAGGGCCGAAGTCAAATTGTGTCCTTCCGTTGGATTAAATTGACATTATAAAATAAAGTGCATAAAGCCAAATCATTCTTCTCCTCTCTGCAGACTAAATTAATTGCCAGCAGATGCACAGCTGCTGAGTTCCTGTTGCACAAGGATGAGCGGGAATCTTCTTATTCTGCAATGGGTGTGAGTTTAAATGTAAGGGAATACAAAATGTACTTCTTATAATAATAATGTACTTGTGAATTTAAAAGTACTGACTTTGAAAATGCTTTTGACACTTTGGGAAATTCACGTATTTGCTTTGATAGCGCTCTCATGTATGGTAAATAGGAACCTACTGTGCAACTAGCAGATTATTACCTTAGCCTATCATAAAGACTGGAAACTGGAAACAGCTAGCCTGGCTCTGTCCAGAGGTTAAAAAAAAAAGTACCTGCCCACTGGTGCCTACAATACGTTATACCATTTTTAATTTTATCCATACAAAAACGGAAGTATAAAAACCACACGCAGTGGTTTTATCGGGGTTTATGTTCCGAACCGTAGAGAGCTAAAGTCATGAAGTTACAAGCTAGCCTTTGTTCCGCTAGCTTCTGTAACTCAGTGCAATCTCTCTGTCTTTCATCTGGCTTTCTGACAAAAATGAAGCGTATTTCTGCGGTTTCCATTCCATATTCTAAGACAAATCGGCATCCACTACAGCAGTTGCTTTTAGAAATTAAAACCTTTGTGATTTTCACAAAGTAAACAATGATTACCTTGTGAGCAAAATTTACCAGCAGCAGGTATTTGTCCTGGTGCCTTTTATTTCTTATGCTTTGTGAATATCCATGAAATTCACCAAAGGTCTCTTATACAGTAATGTAAGTAATTTTTTGACTAAAATAGCTGCTGTCTAAAAACGTGTTAATTTCTCTGCTCTTATTACAGACCTGTCTGAAGCCGCTGACTTGCTCATTGAGTCAAATCTTTTGTCAAACTGTGACGTCTACAAACCAGAAATACTAAACGAACAATGATATTAGGCCAATTTTATTCAAAAAACAAAAAAAACACACTGTCCCTATCTAGACATATGGAGCAAGCCACATGACGTACTAGCTAACTGGCTGCTGGCTGTAGCCTCCTATTTAACAGACAGAGTGGTATCAATGTTCCCATCTAATCTCAGCAAGAAAGTGAGTATATTTTCCAAAATGTCAAACTAGCACGCTAAAAACTGCAAGTACATAAAGGTTACCAATTCACAGAATCAGGAGTGAATCGTTCGCTTTCACCCTCACACGTAACAGACAACACTCATGCATACACACATGCACAGATTCTCATGCACTTAACGGCACACTCTTGATATTGACATGCTCCATGTTTTTCCATCCAGCTTCAGCCTTCAAACATTTATTGCTTCAGGGGAAAGTGAACATAACACACCAACAAATTTACATCATTGTCTCCACCAGACAAAGGAATGGAACAAATGTTCTTTGAGCCACACCAAAGATCCTTGAAAGAGTGTGTGGATACACGTGTCTTTGTGTGTCTACGTGAATAAATATACTGGAGTGTGTGTGTGTGTGTGTGTGTGTGTGTGTGTGTGTGTTTGCTCGTACCCTATTTGCATGTGCTCATATGTCAGAGCTTGCAAAAAACATATTCATAAACATATTTAGGTCTTTGAAATTTAAGATCCCCCGACTGTTATTTGACCTTTCAGTGTTTCATTAAAGAACAGAGGGCGATAAAACGGGATTATGTATCATGATGTCATGTATTATGATCTAATGTCCTGCCTTCACGCTGCAGGTGATTTAGATTAACTGTACCACCGGTGCCATGACTTTTAAGCCATGCCAATGTAAATGGGGTTTTGCTATTTACAATACATCAAGGCTATCAAACCGATTACAGCGTTATTTAATTGATACATAATGAGACTGGATGAGAGTGAATGAACCCAGTGTTCTATCAGAGGCTTTGCATGAATGAATCTGCATATGTGCTAGTGTAGCTGAGCTTTCCTGATGAGTCAAGCAGATATGTCTGTATTTGGAGTTTCACTCGGGCTGGATCGCGAACTGGGCCAAGTGGGCACCTGTCCCAGAGTCACGGAACACCAGGAGCTGGTTTCACAAAAATAGACTTTTGACTATGGCTTAGATCAAACCATTAGTCGGACTTTAGATATAAGTCTAAAATTATCCGTTGCACAAAGCTGTCCAGCTCTTGATCTTAAGAAGGACTCATTTCCAATGACTTTGGGGTCAATTCTGGGTAACCACATCGAACCACTCAGCTCCCTTTACTCTATAAGAAAATGTTTGCCTTCTGGAAAATTCAACAGTTACCAGGACATTTTACTGGGAAAATTCAATGCAGAGTGCAACAATGCAAAAAGCTTCAAAGCTATATTTTTGTGAAACTGTCTAACCTTCATTAGTCGAAACTAAGAGCAAAATTAAGACGCGCCAGGGCGCCAATTTGTGTGTGTGTTGTTTGTGGTCATTTGATTAATTGAAAATCCATGTAGGGATCTAGTTGTTTGACCGTCAGACCATCATTTCCGTTCTGTGTCTTTTCAGACAGTCATTGACTGCAAAATGATTTTCATGTAAGTATTAAAAATAATCCGTATATTTACAACTATGTGGATTTGTCCAATTACTTTTGAGCCTCTGAAAATGAGGGACTATGTACAAAATGTCTGTAATTCCTAAATGGTTTCATGTGATATTTTTGTTAAACCCCCTTGAATCAATGCTGAAAGTTTACATTTCAATCACATCTTGATGGCTTCATTTCAAATCCATCATGATGGTGTACAGAGACACAATTACAAACATTATGTCACAAATACTTATGGACCTAACTGTATATCACAATTTAGAGGAACAAATTTTACATTTACTACAATTTCTACAGTTTTGAGCCCCTCTGGCAAATTACCTAGTAGAGAAACTATTTCCATCTGTGAGTAGAGTAGAAGGCATCAGACTGGAAGTAAACACAGCACGATTAATGTCAGCAGTATTACTAAAATCCGTGAGCTGGCGCATTGCTTTCGCTGTGTCACCAAAGTACAGTATGTACCTTGGGGAGAACTATGCTAAGCATAGTCTTCAAAACAGCAGAGGTTTCAAAGTCGGGAGAGTGTGAGTTATCTGTCCATCCGCCTACACTATCTGTCGTAGCGTCACAGCCTTGTGAGTTCTGTACTCATGTGAAAAAGCACTTTCGATCTACGATGAGTGCTACTACAGCAACAGCCTTCTGCCATTGACATTTCATCACGGCCGTGAGACCGATGATGAAATGGAAATGTAAGGAGCTATATCTGCTCCTCTTACTGTTGGTATCGTAAACCTCTGTGCAGAGCATCCAGTTTGACATACTGTATAAACGAAATCTTTGGTCCCTCAGTATCTCAAGATAATTGCTGATCAACGACCATGTTCCTGCTCACTGGTCACTTTTATCTATCCACAAACGGTGGACAAGACTTCAAAATCAGTCTAAGCTGTACTTCACTGAAAAAAGGTTTATTAAAGACCTCGCAGTAAATGTTTTTTTTAAATGGTAATTCATATAAAAATGTGTTTGATGCCTGTATAATCAGAGATCTCACACAAAATCATAGCTAACACACAATCAATGACAGCTGAATTTATATTTAGTAACGAGAAGACAAATTTTAAAAACCTGCTGAAAATATTTTCTTTACTGGTCTGGTCACTTATTTCCCACAGTTTGGTTCTGACAAATGCAAGTTATGATGTGTGAGAAGATCAACTGCATTTTAGCAAGACAGGGCAGAAAATCAGAAAAAATGTGTGCACTATTTAATGCCGACCAGCAGTTTATCAGAAGGTTCATGGGAGTTAAGTGTTTATCAGTTTCTTGGGTGTCTCAAGTCAGAAACAGAGAAACAGAAGAAAACAGAGACTGATGCTCCTTGTGTCATTTATTGGCATGGCTCACTACCGCTCTGTGGATCAGCTAATGATTTCCTCATTTCAGGCTAGACTCAGTTTGTCTTCATTATATAGTGCTTTACATCCTCTTGATGATGGTTTTGATTATTAAAGTGATTGGTCACAGAGCCTGCCTGTGACCAACAATAAATTTCACTGAGCAAATTGCTTCTGAAAAACAAGTTGGCATTTAAAGGAATATTGTGCCATGTATGGACATGCACTTCACTTTTTTCCCAAGAGTTGGATGAGAAGATCGATACCTCTTTCATAGGGGTACGGTAAATATCAGGCTACAGCCAGAGGCCGATGAGCTTACCTCAGCAATAAGACTAGAAACAGGAAACCACTAACATAGCCTCTGTAAAACAGCAAATTGTTGTTTTTACACCTCAGTTTTTGTTCATATTATACAAAGAAGATACATGTTAACATACAAAACGTCAAGCAGTGAGCTCAGGGCTGCCGGTAGGCGAATTCTGTTACCTTTGTACAGAGCCAGGATAGCTGTTTCCCCCTGTTTCCAGTCTCTGTGCTAAGCTGAGCTAATCAGCTGCCGACCTGTAGCTTCATATTTACTTTAGGAGACATGAGATTGGTATCAATCTTCTCATCTAACTAGTCTTTGGATAGGTTAAGACAGAAAAATGAGGGTTATGAGTTATAGAAAAGAACAGTTTGATTTCATTCAAATCCAATTAAACTTATATGCATTGTCTTTGCAAATACCATATAATGGTACTAAGTAAATAATGCCTTTGTAAATATTTTTAGTTGGACTTTTTGCACAGAATTAACAAGCACACTGTCTGGATGGAAACATTTGAAGCACTTGTTGGTGGTTCCAGGTAAAAGTTGAATGCTTGTAACTGACTGACTATGTGATGGAGTGATTGTCTGTCTGTGTGTGGGTGGGATGATGGGTTGTTGGGTGCTTGTGTCACCATCTCCTATTAATAACGTCTTTGCTGACTTGATTAGCCGGCTGTGGTCCTGAAATTTTGCTCCGCTGCAGACCCACTTCAATTACCACTTCCCCTCTTTTATTCACACTGACAGGACTACTCATTAATCACTACACAAAGTGGAGCCCTTTGGTTTTGTGACCGCAGACATCAGCAAAACAACTGAGCGCACAAGCCCTGTGGTATGATAGTGGGTGCTGTTGTCATCCGTGCCCAAATATGTTGAGTCTCTCTGCAGTTTCTGCTTTTAAGATTGGTGCTGCATTGGAAGCAGATTTAATCTTACTCTTCACTGACTAAAATGGAAATTTGGAAATCATATTTATAAAGTAGCACAAAAAAAAAATCTGCTTCCTTCAAATCAGGATTGATGTTTGTTATTGCCATTCTTGCATTAAAATTCTCTGTCTTTGTCCAGTGTAAGCCAAGCACACGAGCCAGCGCAGCTGGAAAAAGCCAGAGTCTCCTTATAGATTTATTCAGATATTGACTAAACACGGGTTTAGTTTGGCCAAAGCACACTGATGTAGACCATTTCACACTGCTATGGAAACCTCTAGTTGGTTTTCTCTATGAAATGATATTTATAACAAAAAAGCCACAAAAATGTTATAGATTTTTTTACTATTTGCAAAGACAACAGTAAAGAATTTTTGAGAATTTCACTTCTCAAAACTACATTTGGTTGAAAAGGTGATCCTTTACTGGATGTAGTTATTGGTATCTCCATTTTCTTAGCAGCTTAATTATTAATTTGGATTGCAGGTTAACTGTAAAAGGAAATATATTACCATCTTTTCTGTCTTTTAGAAAAAGGTCACAGTGTTCTTCCCAAGATCTTAGAGAATATACTGCATCACATAAAATTCGAATCCAGGGAGCTCAGACTGATATAAAATATCAGTAACCATGAACTTCTAAATGCTGATGTTTGAGTTTTAGCACCCAAATGTGCTTTACTTTCAAAGTTATGAGGAACATATTCTCATTTCCAGAAAACCAGTAGCACAAAGCTTTTTTCTACTATATTGCAAATGGAGCTGTCATAGGAATACGTGGTGTTTGAGGACATTTTAGAAGATGGTTTGTGACAGGAAAAGTGCATGCGGAAAGAAAATAATTGCATGGGAAAGCAATAAAAACTGTGCCTGTACTTGACAAATCTGGTGTCCCAGTCTGGCTATTACGGCTATTACTTTGTACATTTCACGACACTTGTTGCAGTGTCCTAAATAGAGTGCTCTTTGCCTTCTTCTGTCTCCTCTCCCTCCAATTCCCTAAATCTCAACAATTAAATCCTGACCCAGATCATTAATTTCACAGGGTCATCGTGTTGGCTTTGCCAATATCCAGTTGCTGTGACATACTGCCCAGTCAAAAAAAAAAAGCCTTTCTTCAAAGGTAGAGAGACATCATCAAGTTATCAGCCCTGAAGACGGATGCTAATGGCTACAAAAAGTCACTGTCTTTACTGTCCTGTCGTTATTGGGCAGCTGTGGCCTAGGTGGTACAGAAGGTCATCTACTAGTCTCTGGGTTGGTGGTAAAGTCAGCGGTTCACCAAAGTCAGGGCTCGGCTATGCTAATTTGTATGATTAACACATTTTTAGAAGACACTGGAATACATTCATTAAAGAAAGACTTAAAAGAGAAGTTCAAATAATGCTTATTTCCTCACCTTCACGCAGCTGGCTAATAACAGGTTCAGTTACTGGTTTTAATGTTGTGGCTGATTGGTGTATTTCTCTGGATAAGTCCAACTTTTACCTTCTTATGAGGTCAGATTTAAACAAAAAAGTTCCAGATTTATTAAAAATTATTTCTTTGAACAAGTTGCTAAATGTAGGTGTTTGGAGGAAACCGCTCCAACCTCATCCACGAATCTTGTCTTGTCTTGTCAGTCATGTTTGCTTTCTTTGGCAAGTATTTGTCCTGTCATGTATTTCTAGCATTATTGTTAGAGCTGCTGTACAATATTAATCGCTTCAAAGGAAGCACTGCTACTCTATTGCTGCTTCTGAGTAACTCTGATACAACAATAAAAATAGCACGATTGCCTTGTTTTCCCCAAACTGTTGACCTTGACCTTTAACTTGAAACCAGTGCTGCATCACTGGATATACTTCATCTTACTATTGTATCCAAAGAACACTGATTAACAGAAACAGAAAAATCCGCTGTGATAAACCTGTAGTTTTTCACTACCCAGTATGAATGACAGCTGTACGTATTTGTGGATTTCACCACTATTATTATGATGTTGCTATTTCCCTTGGCACAGCTAGCAATCCTTCCTACCATTACATTTGAGACATACGTACACTAGGCAAAACACTAACTGACTATAAGAAATGACCTCCAGGTTCCAGCCAGACAGTCAGACAGCAGTTTTCAACCATTTTGCACTATAAGGAGTGTGTGTTTCGTCAGAAAAGTAGCAGAACTTATTTCTGTCTTTGACAGTTTGTTTGTCTCCTCCTCTCTGCTGAATATGCTCAAGCAAGCATTCCAAAGTTTCATTTCTGGCCAGTAGTTTCTGAGGCGCCCAGACAGATAGTGTGTGGCTTTTCACTCATAATAGGCAGCAGCTCCTTAAAATGTCAGTGAGGAATGCACAAGCATATGACCCCGTGGTTACCTTTGTCACACCATGGATTTACATGATGTCACATTGTTTGGTTGAAACTAGCACATTGTAGGTGTAAACACTAATCTCTTGGGCCTGTATTTCCTTGCAGTAATAATAATTTTTAAAAATGTATTTCAGATAGATTAGAGAGCACAGTTGCTTGAAAACCAAACTCCTGTCAGCTTCAAAGCAACTCAAATGGTAAGAAATAGTCAATCTCTCTGACATACAGGCATGTGTTCTGCACAAAGGTTTGGCAAAATGGGCGGTGAGAGGAACTGTCAAACAGTTGTGGTGTGGGAGTTTGGAATCTTGAAGCCAAGATGGAATATTTGTGTGCACATGCAACAAGAAAACTTTTGAAAACTTTTTATTCCATATTACATTTCCAACTTCAAGAAAAGATAGAGATCTCTCTGTAAACTTTTCCAAGTTCAAGAGCTCTTCCATCTCCAAGTGCTTCTAAGATAATCAGGTATGCAGTCAGTGGGTTCTTTTCACTTTGTGGTCAGTGAAAGGGGAAAGGGTGTAGAAGGAACCTCAAACCCATAAACTCCAGACTTGGTATTGGAAGAGCCAGTAGTCAGCAGAGGCCAAATGGCACCATTTGTAAGAGCAATGGATGAGGAAAATGGGGGCAACAGGGTCTCCTTTCAGAGCCAGAGGAAGAACGCACATGGCGGCCAGATACTTGATTATTGCACTTAAGAGTCCAAATGGGCACCAGGAAAGGAAGACAATCAGACATGAGTTATTGGCTCTCTGGTCCAAGAGCAACAGACGCATGAAACATACCTATTCTGTTGTGCTAATAAGCTGTATGAAGCTAATAAAATAAAAAGCAATCTAATTTTGAACAGTGAATTCCTTCTTTGGGATTTGAAATCAACAACAGTCTGGTCAGAACTGAATGTGCATAAATTCACAGTCAACTGTTTTTGTGTCTGACTGGTTCTATGGTTTTTCTTTTACTGTAATAGGTCTACTGAAAAATTCAAGCTAAATGAATTTGGGAACAGGTTGCTTTCAATTCCGTTTTAGCCACACTAGCAGCGTAGCATCTAAGTATGGCAAGGGTCAATCATTGGATCTGTCAGACCGCTATTTGGTCCTGACTAAAATATTTGACAACTATTGAATGGACCGCCATGAATGCAGACATTCATATCCCCAGAGGATGAATCCTACTATCCCTTTACTTTTCTTCTAGCACCGCCAGGTTGACCGTTTTGTATTGTTTTATAGATTTTTGCGCCATTTTTAGCCTTTATTACACACAGTAGAGTGATGACAGGAAACGAGGGGGAGAGAGATGCAGCCAATCTGACCAAGGCCATTGCAGTTCATAGTTAGCATCTTAACCCTTAAGCTACAGGGCCACCACAATTATTTAGTTTCTTCATCTGTATTTTTTTGCATTTTTATGCCTTTATTACAGAGTCAACAGTCAGATAAGGGTCGAGAGAGATAACAGGAAATAGGAAACAGGTCATCGGACAAACACAAGCCAGGTGGCTTTTGGTCGGAACCTTAAATCCCTAAGCAACCAAGATGCCCCAAGAGTTTGGGTTTTGACACTCTAATCAGCCTCAGCTGTACTTTGTGTTGAGAACTAATTTGTTTATGCTAACATGCTATCTGCTAAAAATCAGCAATCAGCACCACTGTACCTATTCAGCCTTGCGAGGATCCCAGCTCACTGTCTGCTGCTCTCAAATGTTTTTGCATGCATCACTCCTTAAACCTACAACAGTTGCACTTGCCCCTTTACAAATGACTGGTTCCCTAGAAGACATTTCTGACATTTGGACACTTTCTACAATATATCTTCAAAGGTTCACAGACGTGTTACACGGTTGCCAACTATTGGAGCATTTCCTCCAGCTGCCTCTTTTTCTAATTTTTGTAAACCAATTTATGTGTCAGTGCCTGCCTCCACTCTCTTTCCTGTGAACCAGTGGCCAATTTGAGATGTTGCTTTTTCCCTGTTTCCAAACCACAACTTGTGCAAGTATGTGTCCAGCTGGGCTGCCAGGTGCTTCTAAAATTAAGACAAACATGACCACCTGTCCCTAGCATACAGAAAAGAACCAAAATCAGAGATACATCAAGTCTCCTCTTGGCCTTCCCTCTCAGACTGTCAATCAACAAGAAGAAAAAAAACTGACATGTTTTCCTTAATGCAGCTGTGAAAACCCTCAGGCCTAACATCTGGATTGTTCATGAGGGTGAATATGACTTTTCCATACTATTTCCTATGAACTTCCAGGTATTTAGATCTGCTAAACAAATACGTTTTTAGATAATTTCCCCTAATTGAATCTTTTTACGTGACTCCAGCTAAGTGTCTGGCCTGCCCTACCCTCCGTGCACCGAGGTCATTTATTCAGAGAACTGAAATGGAAACCCGCTCTAACAGCAGAATGATGAACAGCATATCCACTGCAGGACCTTTCTGGACAACTGATACAACCGAGGTTATTTTGAATACGGGGCTGCGCGTTAAGCAGTGATTGAAAAGATAAAGAAATTCACGTGGGCTGTGAAACTGAATCTGAATCTGTTGATCAGTCATCGATCCAGGCTTCAGAAAACAAAACGCTGGTCAATGCCTTCACCACAAATCCAACAGGCTACAACGAGTAAAAGTCACAGGCTCTGATCTTGTAAAAGGGTCCGTGGCCAAGTGCGTAAATCCAAACCATGTGGGGACATTTAAAATTGATATCTGCAGCAATGCAAAATCTAAACGGCTTCGCTGCCCCCAGTGTTCTGGCCAGAAGATAGAACGGGCCTGTTTGAGATAACTTCTTCGAAACGTAGGTGACACACGGGGAGTGAGTAACGACATTAAAGCGTGCTTACGAACTGTACGTCTGGTGTGAACAGAGAGAGGCGACACGAAGCGCAGCAGCAGCAGCAGCAGCGGCAGCAGCAGGGCGACGAGACCTGAACCCGACTTGGGGGGGGGGTCAGGCGCACAGCAGCAGAGACGCCCACGCAGACGAAAAGACGCGCTATAAAAACGTGACGCGGTATTTTAGTGTCAGTGAGGATCCTTTACACGCCACCATGCAGCAGCTGGGCGGACTCAGACATGGAAAGTATTCCGCAAAGGATACCGATGCCTTGCACTGGGAAACATGATTTCTGATCTTAAGCAAGAGGCATTTTTCCATCTGTTTCTGGACTGCTGAGAGGATCTCTGGACATCTGTTTGACACGGAAAACTATCTTTTGGATGTTCAGCTGGACTGGGAAGGATATCAGAACTATGTAGTGGTGAGCCATATTAGTTTTAAGTCTAATAATAAGAGAAGGGAATAAAGTTGACTTTTCCTGCTGATAGTTTCTGACACACTGCAAAGCTGCGCAATTACAATATTCTACAAATGGGTGCAAATCTGTGCAGTCCCCACCTCATGGAAATTCTTCCACGATGGACAAAGTTTTCCTTGAGAAATTGTACAGGATAAGAAGAATAGGAAGGTTTTTTTTCTCTCTCTAATCAGGATAGGCACAGAAAAGCAGCTATTATCTTCAGTTGATTTACATCACATTGTCAGCAGCTGATATTCGTGAAAAAACAAAACAAAAAAAAGCTCTTTAACCAGTAAATGACTCGTAAAATCAGTTTAGGCAACAAAAATCAGGTATGGTGATTCTTGATATTAGAAGGATTATATATATGATTATGATGAAAGATGCCATACAATATACCATATTGCTCAGTTGTCGTGTGTTTGTCGTGATTGCATCTGTGATTCTGTTGTTGCAGGTCTTTCGCCATATATGAAGAATTTGTAGGATCATGTGTTTAACGCTTTTACTTGTTAAAGGGCCTCAAGTCCCGAATCTTGAAAGTTACAGGGGTTACAAATTTAAGGCAAAAACCAATGTAAAGGTTCTTAGTTAGGTGTTGGGCAACCGTTAGCTTCCAAAACAGCTTCACTGCTCCTTGCCATAGATTCTCTGGCTCTGCTGGACACATGAACACCATTCTGCCTCATTTGGTGTTTTGCAGACGGTGGTGGAGAGCGTTGTCTAACTCGTCCGCCAAAATCTCCCACAGGTGTTCAGTTGGATTGAGATCATTTTCGTACCCATCAAAGTATTCAGTGGCCCCTCATGATCTGTGTCGAAGCGTTCATTTGATTTTTACCTGTATGTTCAGTATGTGTTACTTTTACTGTTTTTAATTAGACTTTTAATGTCAACAAACGACAGATTTTTTTTATTTTTACGTTGATCCAGTTCACTGGCAGCTTACAAATCAGATCTGCCTCTTCTTTCTCTTGCAGCCTCCCTTAACTATGGACCCCCTGACCCTCAGAGTTCAGTGATGTTAGCTTTGAGCCACTACAACTCCTCAGCCTCCCCGCTCCTCCCTCATTTCTCTAATGAAAGTGTAGGAAAGCTGGAGGCCAGGGTGGCTGTTGAAGGGCTGTCGCAGCAGGGAAACTTCACCTTGGTGCAGCCCACCACCAGCGGTGTCATTGTCGTCATATTGTCCATGACGCTGGGCATCATCTCCAACATTGTGGCCCTCTTCATTCTGGCTAATGCCTACTGTCTCCAGCGCCGGCGCTCCAAAGCCACCTTCCTTCTGTTTGCCACTTCACTCGTGGTCACAGATTTCATTGGCCACGTGATCCCTGGTGCCCTGGTACTCCGACTCTACCTTCATGGAGGTGTGCGCCCAGAGGACTTTGACTCTTCTGATGGCATGTGCCAGTTCCTGGGTGGCAGCATGGTGTTCTTCGGCCTGTGCCCACTCTTCATGGGCTGCGCCATGGCTGCTGAGCGCTGCCTGGGTGTCACTAAGCCGCTGCTGCACTCATCCCTGGTCACCAAAACCCGCACAAAGATCTGCCTG
This sequence comes from Xiphias gladius, assembly GCF_016859285.1. Classification (NCBI taxonomy): domain Eukaryota; kingdom Metazoa; phylum Chordata; class Actinopteri; order Istiophoriformes; family Xiphiidae; genus Xiphias; species Xiphias gladius. The sequence continues at coordinate 25,956,502 of NC_053414.1, read as the reverse complement.
TCTGTCATCTGGCTGGCAGCTCTGTGTGTGGCCATGCTGCCCTGCTTTCAGCTGGGCTCCTACACCTACCAGGACCCAGGGACCTGGTGCTTCATTAAAGTGCTCAATGACACTGAGGAGGTGGATGTGGCATTTGTGGTGCTGTTCTCTGGACTTGGTCTGACCTCGCTGGCTGTGGCGCTGGTGTGTAACACCATCAGCGGACTGACGCTGGTGCTGGCTCGGCTCAGGAGGCAGCCCGGCTCCCCTCACTCTGCCAAGTCCCACGACATAGAGATGGTGGTGCAGCTGGTCGGCATCATGGTCACCTCATGTATCTGCTGGAGCCCTCTGCTGGTGAGTGTCAGGAAGTACAAGGAGAGGGAAGCATACAGTCAGGTCATGAAACTGGTGAACATCATCTGGTACTCTGTCAGCTTACATAAGAAAAAAAATCCACTTAAAAGTACATTATCAGTAGAAGCCAGCTGTGGCGCGACTACTAAGTCTACTGTTGGTCACCTTATGATATATCACTTATGTTCCCACAGTCCTGAATTCTTCTCAGGACTGTGCATGATTGACAGCTCCCTCACTGCCCTGTCCGTTTTGAGTCACACCTTTTCTTACTGGTGCATATAGTTCCTTGTCAGCAAGTAATTTGCGGCATAGCTCCACCCAGCTTCAGCCTGACCAAGTTCTAACCAGCCAGAATAACTGAAAACACCTGTGGGAATGTGCAGGGTCTCTAAGTATCTTTACCGCCTACTTTTGTGGAATTTAGTAATTTTTTGGGGGTCTTTTTTACTAGGATTATGTCACTTACTAAAAGTCGAAATTCAAATTAGCAACAGATTCAATATGTAGTTGTCTTATTTGCAGTAGCTGGATCTAGAAGTATGTTAAAGAGCCTCTAGATTAGCACATTTGTGAGGACCAGAGAGACATTCACTCCTTTTTTTTCTTTCCTTTTTTTTTCCACAAGGAATTGGAAAAATTAGGACGTCAAAGAAAAGGACTCAAATAGACCTCAAGTAAACAAAAAAAACAGTACTGATAAATGGCGATTCAATAGGAAAACAATAGTAATAATGATAACCAATAATGATAACTTACACAAATAATGCTTTCAGTCAACAGGAAGCGAGGATCAATTATCAAACGCAGATTCGGCTGCGTGCTCCTTCAGCATCAGTGGGATCAATGATCAGTCTCACATTCGATCACCTTCCGGGCAACGAACTCTCATCTTGGTGCATGAACTCTATCTCTCTGCAGCTTTGTGCGTGCGTGCAGCGATCGACTCATTAGTTCGGACATTTCCCACATTAAACATTTGTTATTTACCTTTAAAACTGTCTTGTGTTTTAAAATGCATGCGATCAAGTAGTCTCACAAAACATTGCTCTCCCTTACAAAGAATACCGAAATGAAAGTGCTTATCGGGAACATCCATTTGTTGTGTTTTTATGAAATAAAGAGGATCACTTTTGATAACTACTTGGTTGTTGTTAGTGCTGCAAAGTTGTTATTTTTGAGTAATTTTAGCTTTACTATCAATGCAGCGTTTTCGCTCTTGTATCCCATAATAATTGCAAGCATGTGTTTCATGCCTGCAGATCTTTGGCCTGATGTCCGTGATCCGCTCCTACACAGGATCCATTGGGAACAGCCTGTCCAACTATGAAACCCTGATGGTGATGGGCGTGAGGCTGGCCACATGGAACCAGATCCTTGACCCCTGGGTCTACATATTGCTGCGCCGCACAGTCCTCCGCAAAATCTACCTCATTGCTAAGTGCCAGGTGGGCCTGAGGGGTAATATGTTAGGCCGCTGGGAGCCCACCTCTTTTCCCAGCTCAGAAAAGAAGGAAGTCAACCAAGTGTGAGCTGAAAAAAGGATTGATATCGATACTTCGTGGATGTACTCTGTCACCAGGTTATTGAACATATGACGAACTCGGCGTGCAAAGACATTTAGATGGAGAGTCCCACATAGCGGCAGGTGGAAAGAACAGATTATTGTGGCTGTGATAGTGGAGCAGACCAGTCTCAGCTGGTCCACTTGAGAAATGTTTCATGGATTCAATCAAAATTTCTCTTTCATACTCACTCAAAGTTTACCAGTGTGTTCATTGTGTGACCTTACAAATGGAAGCTAGCTAATGCTGTGATTTTGCACAAAATATCATAAACTTCATATTGTTTACTTATAATAAGTGAACATTCCTTATTATTATTATTATTATTATTATTATTATTATTGTATTCTCATTTGGAAATTAATAACAACGAAGGGCATAGATGTAGGTTGCAGGATATGAGTGTAGTATGCACGCTGCAGAAGGTTGCGGGAGTGATCTGTACAGAGGGACAGAGTGTTATTTGATTTTATTTCTCAAACTCCTTTTCCTCAGCTTTGAAAGTCAAAAAAAATAAATTGCACAGTGACTTGCTCTTACATTAGACAAATGGGAAAGAATTGAGCTGTATTGGTGTAACCATCAGATGGAGCTCCAGAGTAAACCCAGAAGTATTTTGAGTGTATTTGTAATGTTAAGTATTCTGCTGAATGTATTTCATAAAGGAATGTTAATGTTCAAATACTGTGGAGTCTATGAATGTTTAAGTTTAAACATGCTTTCCCTGTGTTTATACAGTGCTTTATGTGAACTAATGTAAGATTTTATAAGTTAATACTTGAACTGTACCCTCAATTTACTGAGGAAATGTAAACAACTTTTAATGTAAATAAAACAAGGCAATGTGACGTGTACATACTGTATAATCTTCATGCTGAATGTTTGGATTTATTTTTGCATAAATGTCTCTTCCATGAGTTTCCTAACAAACAGGCCTGTGTTGAGAAGAGGAATATTTTGTCTGGTTAATAAATGTACTAGACTTCATACAGTGGTGTAGTTACCAAACTGTTGCATATGTGATATATGATTATATATAATTAATCTAGTTGCTAATAATCCTATTGGCTGAAACTGTACTCCTATATACACTGACAGTATTGATTTGATCGGTTTCAAAGTTAAATTACTGTGGAGAGTAGTCTGCTTGCCCAAGTATTGATAAAAATCTGTACTTTGGGTTGTGCATGTTTTTAAGAATTTTCTCTGAGGATGGTGCGATCTGCAACAGGGATTTCCTGGAGAGTCATTCTGAACTTCACTTTCCATAGGATAAAACAAGGATTATCCACAAAGTTAATGCAGATAATAACCTATTAAATCAAGAAGGTTGCTCAGTAAAATGTTTTTAATTCCAAGTGTTTAGGCAAGCAGTCTGTGTCTGATGTGAGTAACTTTGAATGAGGTGTGGTGCCTCAGTGAAATACTGTTTTGAAATACTGTCTCCTCCCCTGCATCATTTCTTTCCAACCACACTGATATGGTCAGCAGCTGCAGCAATTTGTCCTTCTTATTCCACAGGACTGCCAAATAAATCACTTCTCTAAACTTGCTACTGATAAACGGCCAGTTTCATCTTTGGCCCACCTGGTTGCACTTTCACAGAGAGAAATTTTTCATGCAGCACTGTGATGGTCAGTAGGGCACAAAATGCTTATCTTTGAAAGGTTGATAAATCTCACACTTTTTACACAACTGGAAATATGTAAAAATAAAAAACAAATAAATAGATAAATACAACATAAACATGTATGAAAAATGCATAAGTGAATAACTGACTACATCTATTGCCTCCAGTTCCACCAGAAGACATTAACGTCTGTGTTGTTTTGTTTTTTTTCACCTAAAATGTAGCCACTCCAACTCCGTAAACCTTACACAGTGCACTGATGGTTGGCCTAATAAATTGCACGTATTAATATCATCATTGCCCAAACATTACTACTGGCTTTTTTCTTCTGTTTCAAGATGACGTTATATTTTGAATGTAAATACCTAAGATGGATTTGGTTGTAAAAGATGATTATAATGAGAACATTTTTTTCTCCAAAGACTGTATTCATAAAAATACATTTCCATTTCATCACAGTCCAAGTATTAGGCATTTCGAATGGAAATTACAATAAAGTCTTATGACCGGAAAAACAAGGACAATGACACTAAGAAAAATGAATTCTACAAGATAAAATAAAGTGTTTTCCAAAAAAAGGAGCTATAATTATGACCCTGGCATTTTCTTCAAACCCTAAATGGCTTTAAGTGGCTCTGGCTAAAGTTAAACCCAAGCAACCACGTCAATCAGAGGCGTAGTGGGGCGGGTTTTCGCGGCGGGGGGGGTGTCGCCTTGGACGTAATTCCGAACGGAAGTAGCCGAATTTTTCGCACATGCGTAGAAGGAATCGGATTTCCGGTACGGATCGGGCACTTAGCAACAGAAAGGTAGCAACGTTAACGCGAAAAGGTCTCCACCTGTGTACTGGTGCGTCGACAAAGGTAAGTTCGAACAGCACAAGCGAAAGTCGGACCGTATTCAGCGGTATAATGCGAAATGTACAGCTCTAATGGCAAACGGACAACTATGGCTCTGGCATGCTGGCTAACGTTAGCTCGCTCTCTAACATTAAGTAATCGGCCAGGGCTGTAAACATTAGCTAACCAGCTGTCAGAGTTTATCGCAGCACCTCCCCTCCACAGAGGAAGGGGGGATGAAGAACGTGATTATTGGACAGATGTTTTCATCATCTACCAGTTATCTACCATTTGACCCTGACTAAAGGAGTTTGTTTTTTTAATTTTGCTGCTGAAACAGGTAGTGGCTTCGGCCCGAAAGTCGTGACAGCATGGCGGCCGCTGCAGCACCAATGTGGGATGAGCACCAGGCGTATGAGGAGCTTCTGTACTGGGACAGTCTGATCCAGCAGGGCCACCGGCTCCTCCCGCATGATTTTGATAGGTACACACACACACACACACACACACAGAGCACGCAATGTCTAGTTAACTGAATAGTCCTAAATGACATAAAAAATATATATACATCAGTTCAACTTTACATTAAAATGCATACAGCCACAAGTAACACATACAGGAGAATACAATTAATACAACTTTTTCTTTAAATGATTAATAACAAAATACATTTTAAAAAAGAAGAAAAGAACACCACAAACATAGCCCCCCCACACAGAAAGTAATCATAAGCCTGAGAAAATAGAAATGTTCAGTTTCAGTGAGGGAAAAAGTCAGTTTGCGAGTGAGCTCGTCTATAAATGCTGCATTTTCCTTTTCATGCTGAAATCACTCTCAGCGTTTTCACATGTTACTTTGCATTTACCAAACACCCCATTTCCCACTGAATCATTGATGTGGCCCTTCTTTGTCTCAAACACGTGTGTGCTGTCCTCATCTTTTGACGTCGTCCTTCCAGATATGAGGAGCTGCGTTACTGGTACGACTGCCTGTGCTATGAGGAGGAGCTGAGACAGTACCACGACTACATCGCTGCTATCGAGGAGATTGAGGATAAACAGCATTATGAGGTTCTTCTTTCACGCGTTAAATCGATCCAGACCTGATAATCCATAGGCTTTTTTAATTTTATTACTTTTTAATTTTTATTTCTTTCACACTAAGACTGAACAACCAATGTTTTCCATCACTATTTTATTTCCCCTTGGTGCTTTAAAAAGATTGCTTTTTCTCCTACATGAAAGCTGTATCCTGTGCATGTGAATGTTTTTTAATCATGCCTTTCATACCTATTACCACTAATTTTATAATGCAATTCTGTGTTTGCTTTTCAAATGATCGGTTATATGATTATATGACTAAACATACATTTTCTCTCATCTACACTATTTTTGTTCTATTCTCAAATATAAACCTTACTTTTTCTGGTTTTCCAATAAAGGAGGCTGCATCCCCCCAGGTGCGCACGCCATATGATCGCCATGTGATGGCCAAACACTCTGAAGTGTATCCCTCACCGGAGGAGCTTGAGGAAGTGCAGAAGATCGTCTCCCATGTGGAGTGTGCTCTGAAGACTGTGTCTGACCAGATGGATACTACAAAAGACCGCAAAGAAAGTACAGAGGCACGGAGGTAAGCAAAGTGTCCACACGGGCTGTGACAGTTGTCCTAGTGACTAAGAAGTATATCAAAAGAGTATAAAAATGCACTGAGTATTTTAAATCTTCTGTTTTTTCCCTTGTAATATAAATAATTAAATCATGTTTTTGATTTTCCTTTTTCTCTTCGCCATCCAAGAAGTGAGTCACAAGAGCGTGTCCTGCGTGGTGTTATGAGGGTCGGCCTGGTGGCCAAAGGACTACTGTTGAAGGGAGACAAGGACCTGGAGCTGGTGCTGCTTTGTTCCGACAAGCCTACCATCCCCCTGCTTCAACAAGTGGCTGAAAAGCTAACTGCGCAGTTAGAGGTAGAAATGAGTACCTACAGCCGTTTTATGTCGTTCTGCATAAAAACAGATTTCACGATTTGGAATTAGGTTGTTTTTCAAATACAAAGAGTCCATCTGTGCATTCCTAACTTTTTGTTGCTCTTTTTAACAGGCTAATTCAGAGGGGGCATATACAGTAAGCCAGTGTCCAGAGGATGCAGCCATCGTTGTGACAAGCACAAAGGAATCAGTTCTGACTCTCACTATCCATCTGACATCACCTCTTGTCAGGACAGAGCAAGAGAGTAAAACTACAGAAGAAGAAGGTACAAATGCTGGTCCTGCCTCCAACTAGACGTCAGCTACCGCAGGGCTGATCTGTGTGTTCTCAGTATGCAGACACTGTACTGCTCCACTGATCTCTGACTCTGCTCTGATCGTTCAAACCTCACACAAGTTATCCATCTGCATCATCCTAGTAAACCTCAGTGGAGCTTGTACAGTGACTGTCTCTGACCAAGGCCAGTGAACTTCCAACAAATGTTGGCTCTTCACTCGCTCGAGAGTCCTGTCGTCGTTTTGTGACAAACTGGCGTTTGCCAGCACTACATTTCCTCTGCAGTCGCTGCTAAATTCTGCACATGTTGTCAATGACATTGCCTCAGTCATAAAAACAACTTTGTGTATTCTTGTTGAATTGTTTTCATGTTTAAAGTGAAGGCTTTTTCAAGAATAACAAGTTATAGCGCGCATTGCATGTACTTGATGCTGAACATGTACATTTGGCACCAGCTGCAGCAAAACTGATCCGCAGTGAGGAGTTTCCTTTGGTTTCCCCTGGAAGACAGGAAACCAGACAGGAAAAAAGTAGGAACAACTAAAAGATTGTCCGTTTATGTGTGACTTTGTTAGTTAGTGGAGTGTTTGTGGAGCTTCCGTGTTAATCAGCATGGGCTGTTTTTGCACAAGAGTCCAAAGTTACAGTGAAGTCATTTTTAAAGGTCAGGGGGAGTTTGCTGAAGCCCCACATACAAAACCATACCAGTCTCAGTGCAGTTTTAGTCCGTTTACTACACTGCACACTGGGGCTGCTCATTTGAAGTCAAGTAATTTTTGCAATAATGATCAGGAACAGCACTGACACTTTGTACTTTAAGAGAGTCTGCTCAGGTACATTGAATCAAACGCTCCATATCCGCAGATAAACTGTTAGACTAGTCAGGTGTTTTCCATGAGCAGACAGATTAATGTGCCTTTGATTCCCAAATATAAATAATTTTCATTTGATAACATCACATCGGTGAGGTGACCTATTAGTATTGTTAAATCAAATTATATTTACTCGTTTGTGTGCTTAAAGAAAACACTGATTTCATGTCAAGACTTCCTTTTTTGTAAATATTTGAACATTTTTAATATACTACTCTACAGTTTTTTTCCTTAATAAGGATGCATATTTTAGATAATTATCATTGAATTAAATATTATCTGAATTATAATTTTGCCCGTTATCATGCAGCCCTGTTGCAAGCGTACTTTACTGCTGACCGTTTTTCAGTTTATAATCTGTCCTATCACTCATTCAACCAATCGTTGTGGCACAGTATAGAAATCAACCTGCCAATGCCTAAATGTGCTGGGGATAGATCAGCTGAATCGTATTTGTGGTGTAGAAGATTAGCTAAAACTTGCACAGAGCTGGTATGGCTCTTTGTGTTTGCAATCTTTCATAAGGCCTTCTTAAGCTACTTTTGGAACAGGGACTCCATCAGTTTTGTTGCAGTGTGGGGCAGACGTGTAGATTCTAAGTGCTTGTGATTTACAACTGATTGCCTTTTAGTTTGTCAAGTTCTTTTAGGAACGCTGGACCTTTGACCAACTGGACACACTGTCTCAGGAGGGGGGGAAAGCAGCAAACCCAAGCCAAGGAGCTGAGGGAAGGGGGTATTTATTGTAGTTTTTACCCCTTGCATACATTAACAACATGCTATGCAATGTTGTAAATACCACTGTGTCATTATGACAGTCTTTTTGCTTCCACCTTCATACACTGTGGAAAAGGTAACGGATCTGTGACAAGTGACTGTCAGGTTTGTTGGGAGCAAAGATTTACACAGTAGGTACTTGGGAACCCCCTTCCCCTGTTGCTGGTGGTTTGTGGAAAGCTGCTGCTCCCTGAGCTGCAAGACAGAGCCAACCCCCTTGGTCAAACTGTACCTTTTCTTCTTACCCCACCTCGTCAATAGAAACGCGAACAGTCAACGATCCGCCGGACGTACTGGACAGGCAGAAATGCCTTACTGCCTTGGCGTCTCTCCGCCACGCCAAGTGGTTCCAGGTTTGCATTCACGTCCTTATTTGTACATAAGAACTGTGAACTGTTTCTTTGAATGGTCTCTTTTTTTATTTTCTGTCCATTTAGAGACAGTAACAGTTTTTAACTGTGCTCTCAGTTGTAGTTGATGTAGTTCATAAACCTAAAACGTCAAAGTTTAAGAATTTTAGTAGAGTTGAAGATTGATCTGCTGATCCATACCAATGACGGCATTAAATAAATCATTGGTATCGACACCAGCATATAATTTGATTTAATAAAATGTTGTGTGCCAGACTGAGCTCTCTCAATTTCAACTCCTCTACTGTACAACAAAGAGCATGTGGACATAAATGTCTAATATGTATTAGTTTTAACGATTGTTGATGTGGAGATGGCTCAGTTGTTCTGACCTTTCTGTGTTTCCCTTCTTTTCTGGGTCTTTTGTGAGAACACAGAAATCACAGGAGTGAGGTCAAATCGGAGTTGGCACCTTTTCTAACTGAACTGGCTTTTGTTTGTGTCTCCAGGCAAAAGTCAAGGACCTGACTTCTGCCGTTGTCGTGATCCGGATCATGAGGGACTTGTGTAACCGCGTTCCTACCTGGACGCCACTCTCAGGATGGGTAAGGGAACTGTTGCTGCACATTATGTCATAACAGCAGCTAAGATGTAGTTGTGTATAAACCAACTTCTTTCTAGCTCTGTAATCAAAACCTTGACTTTTTGTTTTTCAATGGAGCGGCATCTTGATAAGTAGTCTGTATACTCTCTGCTCTTTCCTCCACACAGCTTCTTGAACTGCTGGTAGAGAAGGCTATTGGTACATCTGAGAGACCAATGGGAGCAGGCGAGTCCCTCCGCAGGGTTTTAGAGTGTGTTGCCTCTGGAATTCTCTTGGAAGGTGAGCTCGTCTAAAACCAGCATGACTGTTCATTCACTAGCCTTAGCTTTAACGTTCTTATTTATCTGTATCTGTGCAAAGATGGCCCTGGAATCAAAGATCCATGCGAGAAGGAAACGGTTGATGCCACTGAAAATCTAACTCTGCAGCAGCGTGAAGACATCACACAGAGTGCTCAGGTAAGACGAGGCTGCTAATACATCAAGGCACAAGCACACTCATAGTTTTGAACCCTGGAAAGAGCATTTAACTTTTATATTTTTCTTAGTTTGCCTTGAGGCTGTGTGCATTTGGACAGATGCACAAGGTGTTGGGGAGGGACTACAAACCTATAAAGCCACGGAAATCAGTGGGAGGCGGTGGCAGAGATTGCACAGGTACCTAATGATCTGCAATCTTTCCCCTTTCCATGTAGTACAGATATCATTTAATGCTTTCATGAAAAGGATCTGTTCTCAGGCTTGTTTCTGTTGGTTGATTCAGCCCAGATAGGTCCTGCTGGACACTTCAGCCTGCCAGCTAAGAGACCTTACACTGAGGTGGAGAAAGGAGAGGAGGAGCCCCATCTCAACAGCAAACAAAGGAAGTTCCTCAAGTTTCAGAAGCGCTTTCAGAGGAAATCATGTTAGTAATTCCTGTCTGAGGCCTTGGTATAGGCTGAACATTTTTACTGTCAAATGACTCACTTTGATTGTGGATACATGACCTGGCAGGTGCAAAACGTTTCCTGAACAGGAGAAAATGACCCTAATGAAATTCTTTATCTTCAACCCCCTGATAGGTTCACATTTTTACAGTGAACAAATATTGTTCATACATAGGGATACGTGACTGTTATTTTAAGACAGACTTCCATCCTTAAGCATATTACATCACTCACTTAGTGTATGAGTACACACACCCTTAGTGTCAACAATGCAAATGCTGAATCAGGAATATTTTGACTCAGCTGACGGAGACTTGGTGTATCAGGATGAAAACCCTTTTCCCTAAATGTGCTAAAGAAATATGAAATGATTCAAAGCTACCAGTTTTGGGGAATACAAGTAATTAAATGAGAAAATGCTGCCAAGTAGCCACTTATTTCTGTAGGGTTAATGTCCCAATGTATTGGATTTGTTTATTTGATTGCTCATATTTCTCTTTCTGCCTTTCTTTACCTGTTCCTTTTCTCTGTAGTCACCGATGATTTTAGCATGAATGCCGTGATGCGCCTGAACCAGTACAGACCTGGCCTGGAGTACCGGCTTACATCTCAAACCGGTCCAGTCCACGAGCCGGTCTTCACAATGGCTGTGGACTTAAATGGGAAGACCTACGAGGCCACTGGGCCTTCCAAGCGAGCTGCCAAGCTTAACGTAGCCACTAAGGCAAGACTTGTATTTCTCTTGTATTTCTATCCGCATAAGCATATTAATTGCTTTGTCCAAGCTAACTTTTCGGCTACAATGACGAACCAATTTTTGACTTCCATGTTTACCTATATTCCTGTTGTAGTTTACTAACTGGCTCCCAGACATGTCACTTATGTACGTTTTTCATAACCATTACAGTCCAGTGCAAATGAATGAAGAGATGTTTCTGTTGGTTAATGTATTGACCTGTCATTCAAAGGTCCTGCAGGATCTCGGTCTCCCGACAGGCTCAGAATCTAAATCAGAGTCCGGTGGGGAATCTGAAGGAACCCAGGAATCCGTAAAAGCTGTTACCACGTCCTCTACTACATCAGAAGATGTATGTACATCGGTTCCTCCCCCTGGAGTGATGTATTTAGAAGCCTCTTTTTTAAAAACTCACATACAATAAAGCCAACTCAAAATATGCATCCCGAAGAGAGAGCAAAAGAAAAGCAATAGGCAAGATGTTCTTGATTAAAGGGCTTATTGTGGTTTGTATTTAACAGACATCATTTGTCCACTTGCTATTAACAGAGCGGTCAGGGTCCCATCTTGACCAAAAATGGCAAGAACCCTGTGATGGAGCTAAATGAGAAGCGTCGCAGCCTGAAGTACGAGCTGTCTGCAGAGACAGGGGGCTCCCATGAAAAGTGTTTTGTCATGGAGGTGAGTCAGCACTATCACATTTGTGTAAAGAGTTAAAGCTTCTGACTTTGCCGATTCTTAGTGGTAGAATCAAATAAAAAACAATACTTTGATAGAAAAGTAATGCATGTTGATTTTAAAAGGACAAAAACTTTGTGTTCTCTTGTTCCTGTCCCTCAGGTGGAGGTTGATGGGGAGAAATTCAAAGGGAGAGGCTCTAATAAGAAGGAGGCAAAGGCCTTCGCGGCCCTCGCTGCCCTGGAGAAGCTGTTCCCAGACGACGATGGCGTGTTGAACATCAACAGAAGTGTTTCAAAGAAGAAGGTCACCTACACCGACATGGTATCTGCTAGCGATCCTCAAAATGTACAACGAAAGTTGCCTTGATTTTTTTTCGAGGACGCTTTACATTCAATTTTCTGCCGTGTCATGTTCAACAGCACATCCCAGGCTTCGGTACTATTCGTGGCATTCCTTCAGACTCCGGATCCCGTGGCTGGGGTCCCAACAGAGGTCGGGGCAGGGTCCGAGGCAAACCGTTTCCTTTAGGACCCAGCTATAACAAAGGTAAGGAATTTTACACTCGCAATACTTGCGTCGCTATAAAGGCAAAATAGGATCCTTTAAATATACGTCATACACGTATGAGAAAATCAACTAAATAGTCATTTCTTTCCATTATTTTGAAAGCCAACTACAGTTATGAGAGCAGCACTGGCACAGGCTATCGTAAGTATACACTACTCATCTAAGTTCTGTGAAGACAGACTTTAGAATGTAGTGCTGTTTTGTTTGCTTGTGTTTTTAGTGTATCTACTGAATAACACAAAATAGGAATTATTGTTCTGCAAGTGTGTTGTTCCTGTTAATTTAACGGATTATTTTTTGGGGATAAATAAGAAGCCTTAAAGTGCAGAAGCTTTACTTATTTTACTGTGGTGTTGAAATTCAAAAGAAACCTATATCCTTCAATCATTACAGCTTGACAGGTTGTTCTGCTGTCACGATCTCTCAGTTTTGCTCTTTATAAACGTGTTAATTTTAGTTTGTTCCAAGTACAGCTGAAAATATTCATAAATTAATCAGTTAGTCAATTGTTAGAGAAATAATTAGCAAATCTGATTAAAAAAAATGTTTTGGTTCCAGTTTCTCAAATGTGAATATCTGTAATATTGTGATTTGCAATTTATATAAGTCAATCTGGGAAATGATGATGGACATTTTTCACCATTTTCAGACATTCAGACATTATAGACCGTCACTAATTAAGATAATTGTTCATTGCAGCCTAGCACCAAACATGTCTTTTGTTTGTTTGTTTTATTCACCATTGAAGGAAAATTAGACAATGTTAGAAATGAACAATTCTACATAGCAGTGATACTTGGGTCTTGTTTTTTAGATAAAATGTATGGTAGTAACGGAGCCAGCACTACAACCAAAGACGCTGGATCTAGCGCAGCGGGCAGCAACATTGGCTACGGCACCTTTTACCCTGAGAGCAGCACCACCTACTCCTCCCCACCCATCTTCAGTGACAACCCCAGCAGCACAAAGGGAGAAAGCTACCAGTCGATGCCTCCTCCTGCTGATCAGGAGAGCCCCTACAGCTACGGATATGGGGACGAGAAGAAGAAGATGCTGACACAAGGTCAGAACGAGGGCCATGGAGGAGACTACTCTATGTACAGCACAGCTTACCCCAGCTCTGTGACGGGGGGCCAAGTGTATAATAATTATGGTGAGTAAGGATGCAGCAAGTTAAGATCCATCCCTTCTATCAAATAAACACTTCCCGTCTGTCCCTGATGGTACTTTTTTTGATGTTTGTTGACACTTAAATGCAGCAATGGATCATTTTTATGTCCTGTATTTAAAAAAAAAAAAAAAAAAAAAAAAAATCTGCTATAGGAAATAACGCCTCCTGATTTGGTCTTATTCAACAGGATGGGGAAACCAGTCATCCTGGGGGAATCAGCAGGGGTATGACATGTACCAGGGCTTCGGAGGACAAACCCAGAGCTCATACTCTGGCTATAGCGACATTAATTACTAATCATCTTGTACAGACTTTCTCACCTCACTATGCCATCTTTTTGACTCCGATTGTTCTGCCTCGATGATGATCTTGGATGCCAATTCTGAAAAGGAAAGAGAAAGTGTTTGTCTTTGTCTCTGAAACTGGAATTTTGTTGTTTTAGTTTTGCAACTATTCACTAACTTGTCTGGTAAAAGCAATTTTAGGTGGCAGATGCAAGTTTAGGATTTATTGAGGTCCCTGTTTTTCTGCTTCAGCCCTCGTCATGTCCATGTTGACGTGTGTAAATATACATACCTGGTTTATTGTTATGTCAAGTTTCTTGGGCTGTTGTGTTTTTTAATTTGCGTATTTGCGTACTGGTTCTGTATTAGAATATGGTTTTGATTTGAAGCTGCTTGTAGTTTTGAACTGAAGATTTGTTTATTTGTGTCACATGAAATGCTCTAATGATTCTCGTCAAATAAATGACTCTTACTTTGGAGCAAAGTTTCTGACCATTTTTTTCAGTTTGCTAATTCACAAACAAGTAAAAATTTGTTACTGTGTCATGAGATTTCATAGCTTACCTTTTCTTTTGTTTTGATGGACGAAGCTCTTGTATTGAATATGAGGTCAGCTCAGGGCGGAGTTGAGCTATCATCTGCAGGATTTGAATTATGTATTTAAAGCTGTGGAAACCGGGTCAACTTGAGCTTCTCTTAAAAATGCCAAACATATTCCTCACATCTGTGTTAACCGGGAACGTTTTGCAACACCCACAAGTCCCACGAATTTCTTCTCCAGTGCATGCAGATGAAGCCTCATTGACCCCCGTGGGGAAATTAGGTCACCGTGGCTGCAAAGGTACTTGGGTTCCACAGGAGAAGTTAATAATAAGCCCAGTGACACAAATAGAATATAATGCAGGCAATGCAAAAACAATCCAGTAATTCTTATGTGTAAATGCATACTTTTAAGCTGTCATACAGTCTGCTTTGTATTTTAAGATATGGAATATCCGCTGAGTGCACCTGCACCATAGCCCTAAAAACTGCAGACCTGAATGAATATTACAAGTTACTCTCTGAAAGGGACACTCTACAGTTTTACAATTGCACTTCCATAATGTTTGTGGAATGAAGACAGGCCAAGATCGAAGCAACAGAGGCTCAGATATCCAGACTTTTAGTTTCTAGAATGGGTAAAGCTCAAGGAGGACTGGATCCTACATTTTCCCGTGATTCTATTCAGTGGTGTCTTTCATTCGACTTTCCTGCCTAATGAACAAGCATATCTATCAAACTTCAGACCTTCACAGTTCACAGTTTATAATGCACTGACAATGCCCTCCTAGATGTTCAGCAGACAATTTGAGTCCTCTTTTCATTTAAAGTGGCACAAGGAGTGTGGAAATACGGAAAGTATGGTTGGGGACCCAAGTTTAATGAACAAATTGCAGGACTCCTTTCCGAGAGACTATAGAGCTGGCCATGCCAAGACCCATTAGACTACTGAAATAAACTCAGTAGGCTGTATTTCTTTTTCCCAAAATATCCCAAAATATGGAAGCAAAAGATATTAAAAAATGAAGAAGGAAAACAGTGATTAACACTGAAGTGGAAAAAGTCGAGTCTGGACACCAGCTATAATAACAGCGGCGGATCACATGTGGCCCAGATGACCCTCTAGTCCCAAGACTGAGTCAGGGTGTGAGCCATGATCATGCCCCTGCGGCGTGTCCCAGGGCTGGTCCCCCTGCAGCCTCTCCTCTGGGAATGCTGATAAAAGGAGCGCAGGAGGAGCGCTGCGAGGACGGAGAGTGTCCCGTCAGGTCATCCTGAGCCCACCTCACCAGTTATCAGCTGTGAGTGTTTTATCTTTGACATTATTATCTCTGCACACATACCTGTTCTTCACACATTCAAGTTGTTTTTCTTGTCAGCCAGTTTTGTTTTCTTTTCGCTCAGAGAGGAGCGAGGCATTAGATTCTGCTTTACTTTTGTTTTTTGGTGTCTGCTGAGTCATTTGATCTGTGAGTTTCATTTATGGCTCATGATTGTTATCTAAAAGAAGAAAAGATGCATTGATACGCTTTGTCAAACATGAAACTGTGACCTCTGACCCTCTCAGCCTCATTGACATAGCTATTTTGATTAGCTTCTATTAGCCCCAGCTGGGACATGTCAGCGTCAGGCTACAGCCAATCACAAATCACCTTTAGGCATATAAAGCAAGCGATCATATTGGTGCTCAGTGAGGTGGGGGGGAAGGCGAGAGGAAGCAAAGGCTCATGTGGTAAGTGGTAGTTGTGGTCGGTTAGTTGTTTTGGCTTCCTCTTCTGAGTTCTTTGTTTATGCATGAGCTTACTTTCAGTTATGGATGAAAGTCTTGCTTTCTGTCTGAGCCGTGTATTGTTTTGTTGCTAATGGGAGATCTGATTGTTTTGTTTTCGAAGATGGCGCTTAAACTGGTATCCATCTTAATTGCTGCCATCTCTGTGGCCTACTGCTATCCTACTGCCTTCCAGGACCTGGTTGAAAGTAGCAGTAAGTATTGTTTCCCACTGGCTTTGATTTGGATTTTTTTTTTTAAATACTCCTCAAACTCTGAGCGTCTAAGGTTTTTGTCTTCTGTTCTCTTACAGAAAACCGAACCTCCATCAAGTTCCTGGCAATAGGAGACTGGGGTGGAGTGCCTTATCCCCCTTACATCACGGCTGTGCAGAAGGCTACTGCTCGTGAAATGAGCAAAATAGCAGAGCAGATGGGAGCTGACTTTGTTCTGGCCCTTGGCGATAACTTCTACTACAAAGGTGTGGACAGTGTGGATTCTCCTCGGTTTAAGGTCAGCTGAGAATTTGTCTTCTGCAATGTTAAAGCTGCATGGTGGGTGTGATTTTTAACTACTTTTGACTTTTCCTATCAGGACACTTTTGAGTCTGTGTACACTGCAAAGTCTCTCAGGGTCCCCTGGTATGTGCTTGCTGGTAATCACGACCATGCAGGAAACGTCAAAGCCCAGATTGATTACAGCCACAAATCTGACCGATGGTAAGGAGCAACTTAAAACTGTATCAAACAGAATTAAGTTCAGACATCTAGAATAAACCGTAACTGATGGGAACATTTGGTTTTTGTTTTTTTTTTATATAAACTCTCAGGAAATTTCCCTCTTATTATTATGAGCTGAACTTCCACATCCCAAACACTGCGAAGACCCTGACCATCATCATGCTTGACACCGTAATGCTGTGTGGCAACTCTGACGACTACGCAGATGAGAAGCCCAGGGGGCCCCTGCGTGCGGTGGATGCCAACCGTCAGCTGATCTGGCTGCAGGAGAGACTGGCTCGGTCCAAGGCAGACTTCCTGTTGGTGGCTGGCCACTACCCTGTGTGGTCCGTGTCAGAGCACGGGCCGACAGAGTGTCTGCTGCAGAGGCTTCATCCTCTGCTCATCAAATACAAGGCCACAGCGTACCTCTGTGGCCATGACCACAATCTGCAGGTTGGTTCATGCAAAATGGTTTGGCTAAATTAATGAATTTTCAAAATCTTGCTTCAATCCCATCTGGTCTTCCTCCTCCTACAGTACCTTGAAGAGTCTGGCATAGGCTATGTGGTGAGTGGTGCTGGAAACTTCCTGGATCCTGACGTCCGTCACTGGAACCGTGTTCCCAAAGGTTCTGTGAAGTTCTTCACTGGCCAAGCTTCAACACTGGGAGGCTTTGTCCATGCAGAAGTCACAAAGAACAAGATGATTGTGACCTTCTTCCAGGCTAAAGGCACCTCTCTCTATCGCACTGTCCTCTCTCAAAGGGAGTTTGCGTAGACTAGCTAACAGGAACCGTCAAGTCTGCAGTGTAATTTGAGATCAAAGTAATGGCTGTTAATCCTGTATTTTAAATTTTGGCATTATTTCAAAACATTAGATAATCTTTTAAAAGAGAATCAACTAGTTTTACATGTAAATTTATTGTATAAGAATAAATTCTTTTGTAAAGAATGTTTTGTCAGCTTAGTTGCAGTCTCCTGACTTGGTGCACTGAAATTTTAAAAATGACTTATTTCTCAAATGAGTTGCTTCACACTTAGTGCGGGAGGCGATGGGAATCCCATGTCCTGAGCATCCTGCTGAAAATGGCTCTGCGGTCTGGCACATGTCACAAGTAATTGGAGCCGCCTTCTGGGTTTACGGCATTTGCACATCTTTAACTGAACTTGACCATGTCTAAGCACTTAAACTGCGCCATTAACGCAAACGTAGTGCTGAGTCGTAGCTCCGTCATATCTGAACACACCGGCAGATCACACTTGTCCATAGCAAATAAACTGCTAAATCCATGTTGACATTGGGGGGTGGCGGCTTAACTTCTAGAGTAAAGAACTTGCCTTAGGTTTGTATTCAGACTTTCTGTATCATGCATGCATAAATTGCAAACAGGAGCTGCCATTGGCTTTTTTTTTTTTTTTTTTTTAAATGTGCCAGTTTGTAGTAATCAAATTTTGTCTGAGGCAGGGCCCACAGTGCCAGACTCTGAAAACCTGGAACAGGTGGATATGAAATTAACCTGGGCCTCGTTAACATGTACTGTTTGCAGTCTATTCAAATACAGTAGATCTAACTGTATTGTGAACATGACTGGACAAACAGTGGCATTTTGTTCTGTGCTTGGTCAGATGACAATATGTTGTGAATTTGCGATTAGGGACATCTGAGCCATACAAAACCCTAACGCTTGTCCTAAGACCACCTTGCCTGCCTATTCTGTAGTTACAATAAGAGTTGAGTATGCATTTACTTAAATCCATACAAGGTTGAGCCCAGCAATCGCCTTTCTGCAAAAATTGGTTTATATTCTGCCCATTCACCCGTTTTACAGCTTTGCCTAATTTTCTTGTGAATCGGTGAACATCATGATGCAGGGGTGACAATGCATACTGATAAACATGAGAATTGACTTATCTCAACATTTTTACTACCATCAAATACAACAAATATTGTGACATTTTGATCCTATCACCCAGCCCTTAAATATACTGGACAGTAGTTTTAGGCTCATATTCGGAGCCCATTTGCAGAATTTAAATGCTGACATGGCTGGCTGCTCCCGAAGGACAGAGGAGGTCAAGACTTCCATCGTCACTGTTCTTTTGTCCGTCACAGAGAACCACCTGGCCTGCCAACAGAGGATTAGGCTGGATGACAGCAGATTGGCAGTGACTGAAACCAGGATAAGCTCAGTCAGCCAATGACAGTTAACCTGGGAGCAAAGCATAGTCCAGAACAGACGGGTTTCTATTTTTTCTCCCTTCTCTTCTGCTGACACGTTAAATTGTTTAGCCTTACTGCCTTTAAAGCCTGTGTGATGTAAGCAGATTTTATGAGAGACTCTTGCCTTTTCATTCTGCATAGAAAAAATGAACGTATGCAAATAACAGTATGTTGGTTTATAGATTCAAAAATCCTCCACCAAGCCAAAACAATAATTTCCTATGGTATTATGTAATTCAATACCATAGAGAGATTTTATTGGTGGTGGTGTCTCAACCCCAGTTTGGCTACTATAGGATTACTGACTGCTGACGAGTGCTGTCCAGATCCCATTAGGATGAGTTACAGTCTGCTGGTGTCATGAACTGTCAGACTGAGAATTGGACTCTGGACTGACAGAACTGAGCCAACAAGAAGTCAGCTCAGGGTATTTGTCACCTGAGTATAAAGGACAGGTAAGGCTCACTTAACCCTGACTGACGTAAACTCCCTGCAGGCCAAATGAAAGTCTTACTGGGTTGCATGTCAGGTCAGACATACTGATGATTAGACAGTATCTACATTTACAGTAATTGTATAGGGGGGGGACACCAAGTTAACAGTATAAATTCATGATTAATATATTTACATAACTGTTAAAAAACAATGACACAATGAAAGGGGTCACTCCTAGCGATGAACCCGCAGTGAATTATCACCGGAATGTGCAGCTCCCGTCGGCCTCATGGGGCTTTATGTTGAGTTTCAGCTCACTTTTTAGCGTCCTCTTGAGCTGCAACAAAAAGAAGCTATAGAAAATGCACTGTACACGCCTGCTCAGCGCCAAACGTCAGACGGACACAGTCAGAGACTAGCTCGGGAACGTGGTGGAGCATTTAGGAGCTAAAGAGCAAGATATCCCTCTGAAGTTGGTAAGGACAGGGAACAGAGCTAAAAGAGAGTGTATACTGATTTACAGTCACCATGTTTCCAGAAACCTGTCTCCAAATTAAGGGCAATGTTGCTCCGTAACTGCTGGATGTGTAAACAAGCAACTGTTCGCTATTAGGTTCACCATTTCGACAATGTCCATTTTGTGTTCACTACTTGTTTCGGCTGCCCCCACGTGGCCAAAAAAAATCTGTCATTATATGTTCAAATGTATGCGATTTCAAACCAACACCAGAAACCCAACAGAGCTCAAACAAGGCCAAATTCCTGTATCTGTTCCCACATTTTTGGAGCACAGGTCAAAAACCAGGCACAGTCAAAGTAATGTCATGTTCCTGCTGTAGTGGTGTTTTATCTAGTTACTTCAAAATCGGAGCCTTTTTTTTAATTATATATTTTGTTCACCTTGTGTAGCAGATTGAGCTATAAATGTTAACTTCACAATTTTCGTGACCACGTTAGAGCTTTCCAGCCCTCGGCCAGACACTCAGTCGTAGGTCTAGATTCAGTGGATATGAGCTGCATGTTGCCCAGAAATGCAGCACGGTAATCCTGCACTCACATGTTCCACTTCAAAATCCAGACACCAGCTAATCCTAAAATATCTCTTGACCCTGGTGAACAAAAATAAAAGGCCGATTTCACACGCAGCCAGAACCATATTAACCGTGTTTTCATCTGTTTGTTGATTAGACAGCTCATTATGCCCTCACACCATGTTCTTATTATTCTGATAATGTACTCTAAGATATGTGCAGGTACAATCTAAGCTTTGCTTTGGCCTCATTTACACCGAAACCAACTAGTCATTCCCCGACACAGACGCAACTAACACAGTTTGAAATCCTGAAACCCACATACTTGTCAGTAGTTACCCTAGAAATCGAACAAAAATTGTGTGAAATGTGATATTATCACCCTGTATTACCTGTGAATAAGAATATATAGATAGAGATGGTAAGAGTTAAGACGTGATCAGATATTTCAATCTCAGGTCAGCCTCTTCTGTTTGTACTTTTTTTAGTGGGTTAACATGACAGCTCTGTGGTTTGGAACCTTCTGGTGAATCACCTCCTTCACAGAGTGACCTTCTTTGAGGCCTTATTGGCTCCACCTTAAGCCCTAACCCCTCTGCTCCGGTTGGAGAGATCCTGTGCCACCAGTGTATCTCCGACAGTGTCACTGTGGAGTTTAGAGCTCAGATATCTCCTGCCTGAGGAAATAGGATTAGCAAACGTTCTATCTTCTCCCAAGGCACAACTGAAAAAAAAAGGTTTAAATTTCAAATGTAAGTTGTTGCTTTCCTTAAATGAAGGCGCCGGCTTGGCTTTATTTGAAACACACAAGTTGTCAGAGCACCGAATAGGAAATTGTTTCTAAATCCTGATTGGTGCTCAGAAGTACCTTATGTGACATCACATTTTTTCAAACTGAGTCCCACACACTCCAAACCTATATGGCGGGCAGAGAGAAAAACAAAAATACAGAAATCTAGTAGGAGGAATAACCCAAACTGTTCGGACTTTGGCAGAAAATTGTGCTTTCATTTAGGACTTCATTACCCATGGTAAGAAGCTGATGGAGAAGATGGAAAGACAATATGTTTAAGGGTCTTTAAAGATAATGTGTTCTCCCGGAAGTACAGGTACTGGCAAATATTGAAATTGTAAACTGAGATGAATGGTCTTTATAATTCTTGAGGGAACCTTACAGCAGGTCGTGAGTTTCAAGATGCTGCTTGTTGGTTTTCTGAAAGTGGAAACAGACTCTTTTTCATAAATCAGCTTGTCTAAACTACAGCAGTACTCTACTGTCTCCACTTTTGTCTAACTAAACTTTTAAAAACTAAAAGTTTTATTCATTTATTTATTTATTTTAAATCATTTCATTTCGTTCATCTGTGGCCTTCACTTCCACTACCCTTCTCCACCTGCTCCGCCACTCTTTTTACATTCCATCGTATGGCTGCACCCTTGCACCGGTGCACCCCACAACTTCTACAGCTGCAATACCAATCACACATCAACCCTACGTCCGTGCATTTGTTTTCCCCTCCGGTTGTTGCAAACATCAGCTCTTGCCTATTACATACTATATGTTGAATGTCAGCGACGCCGACATCATGGAGACCCCTGCCCAGGCCACCAAGAATCTAAACAGTGCACTGTCGTGCAAGACCCACGTCTCACACACAAGTCAATCATGCTGCTTTGCACTGAAAACGGAGGCACTCTGCTGCGCTGAGCTCTCCCTTCCCCACTCATCACTGACTCCACACGCATCCCTTCTGCTCTTCACTCAACACCCGGAACCCCTCTGCACACCCCAGTCTGGATTCAATCAATCCTGTCAGACCACCAGAATTAAAAGGTAAGTTTCTGAAGTCTGTCCACTCGGATTGGGCTGCTGCGATCTGATTATCTAATTCCTTGGCTCAAAAGTAATAAAAGGGCGTTGTATTAAAGGCTAAGCTGCTCATCTAATCTTCTCTCCCTAATCTCCATCCCTCACTGAATATAGGCACTCTGGGTTTCACAGATGGAATGAGCAATGTTGTCACACTGAGTTCTCCCAAAATTGTTTTTAAATTTAAAAAAAAAAAAAAAGAGAGTGTTAAACTATTGTTTGTTTGGAGAGAGACAGTAAAGGTGGAATAATCTCTTTTCTAGATTTGGGCAGAGACAGACAGAAAATGAGAAATGAACGAAAGTGCTGATACTGTGCAAATGTGTGTATGTGTGTTTTTGATGTCACAGCCTTCATGGGCGTTTAATATCCCTGCATTTCTGCATCTCAGCCAATATCCTGCTTAAAATGGACCCTGAAATCTGTATTTTTGAGTTGTATAATAGTGCGCACGTATGTGTGTGCCAACATCGAAAAATACAGAATTGCATGCCTTCTCAATACACATCACATTTTAACAGCAGTTTAAACGATATGACTTGAGTGAATCATATAACAATATTAAGGCCATAATGTAGTACCTGAATGACACCTATATTACTTTGGGATTTTCTGCAATTTAACATAATACACTACAATATATCCATATTCTTAATATGATTTCATTGTCAGATTTTTTTTTTTTCCTTTACTAAAATAGAGAGGTGGAGGTAAGCCTCAAAAATTCTTTTTTTTTTTTTGAGGCTTGTAATTGACACTTTACCTGTCCTTAAAAGGTATCACATAGTCTCCTTAAAGCGGTCACCTCCACTAATTGAATTAACTCCACCCTATTACTTAGCAAGTTAGGCCAATTCTCCTAAAGACTGAAAATATATTTAGTAAGATTGAGACACTAGTGATAGCACACATTATTTTAGTGGACACCAGTGTTCACCTTTATTTGTAACAAAGAATTCAACACGCGCCTCCAGTAATGTGCACACTGCTGTCTTCAGTATTCCTCCTCAGGTATTCATATTCCGAAAATATACTGTATAATACATTTGATAAACAGTCAGTGAAACAGTGTTACTTTAAGACATGATTTTAAATGGAGTTTTATTTTATGTTGAATACGGTGACAAGCTCCTAATAACTCAGCTATAGCTGACGTTTGTTGAATCAGGCAAAGACCCTACATCCAAACAAATGTAACAGCTTGGACTGATGTAACAAGTGAGTGGTGAGAGAAGGAAACTAATCATGATGATAACTTGGCACAAATCCACTGGGAAAATTAACAAGTGAAGGCTTTCCCACTGAGTATCCCAGGCTCTGTCTCTCTGTCTGCTCTCTTTGAGTCTTTTCACTGGTCAAGTACAGAAATCAGCCACTCCAACAGAAGTAAATCCATTCGTCCAGACTGGCCTTGATCACCGCTTGGGTGTTTCCACTTACATTCGGAAAATAAAAAGTCTTAATGCAAAGTTTGTCCCTTCAGGTCATATAATGTTGTTAGATTTCTGACACTCACTGACTTGCATGAGAGCTTTCACAGTAATTGTTCAATGTTTTCCAACCCCTTTAAACAGTAGACAGGTATAAGGTGTTTCAGAGGTGTAAACAAGGAGCTGGAGAAGCTCAACTAAGGAGAAAACCCAAAGTGACGAGAAGGTGGGGGGGGCAGTACAGATGCACCATATGAAAACTGTCTTAGGCCCTTTCCCTCATGCATTGCTCTCCTTCGGGATTGGCTGATTGTAGGATGGGCTGCCGATGGTGAGGGAGTTGGGCAAAAATGAAGGTATGTATGGGATGACGGTCATCAGAGGGCTGGCCAGCTGGCTCTCACTCGGGGGCATCATGGGGATGATGACATCGTCCTGGTCCCATACGTGAAATGCATTCGGGTGGGAGTGGCTAAGGGCAGGCGGTATGTGCAGAGGGTTCACTCCCTCCACCTCTGCCTCTTTTTTAAGGTCCTCATCGACTGGGCCCAGCAAACAGTCTGTGGAGGGACAGAGGAGGAGAGATAAAAGTTTTATTACACAATAAGTTATTCCCCCCATCTTTATAAAAGTCCTTTACTGTCTTGTTTAGGTACCAAACACAAATATTGTTACAGAAATTCACACTTACAGCAAGTTTCAAAATTCGGTTTCCTGTTATATTAGTCTTTCAGTTTTTTGTTTGTGCTACAGCAGCCTAACCTTATGTACCCTTAATGTATAATGTTTCATAAGGAAATCAGGACTGCAGTGACTAAAATTTAAAAAAAATGTTCATTGTTCAGTATTTACTATATTAGGAGTGTGATGTAAGTTAAAATTCATATATGAATTCAAAACATTATGCAGTCACAATTCCACACATTTTCAACACAGCAAAATATAAGAGTGCCTAAATGTGTCTAACATTTCCATTTTCAGTTTATTGTAACATTTAAAGCAAAAGAAAATCACCAACCAACCATTTTGAGCAGCATAAATAATACAGAACAACGGTGAAAACAGGATGAGGAGACGAAACACCATATATTAACTTATAACAGGTAGATTTTGAGTAAAATATGCAAGTCATTTTTGAACAGCTACTCAAACAAACTATTAATGATTGTTTTATTCAATATGTGTATTGAATAGAGAGCCTTATATTTAATGTCTAAGTAAATCATGTTACAGTATACACCCCTGATTTATACACCAATGAAAATTTAGTAAGTAGAGATGTCTCACACATTTGCTCTTCCTGTTCCAAAGACAGACTCTAGCTGTGGAAATACTACTCACATATGATAAATACTGGAATAAATCAACAACACAGGACAGTTCTAGAAACAAATGGAACAGATTTCTTTGCTTGCCTGCATAAGAAGTTGGAAGCTTCATGAGTACATTTATACTGCAGTGTAGTGTCAAACAATATCATACAGTAGTGTATTGATGTGAGAGGGTTCATGTACCTCTAACAGACTTGAGTACCTGTTATATCCAGCATGAGGTCTTTGATGAGGTGACCCACGATAGCGTAAGCAACAGCCACCACAACCAGGGCTGCCATCAGGAGGTAGAGAACAGATTTGGGCAGCTGGATGAGGTCCCTGGGTGGGGGCTTGTACTCCTTGTACAGAGGCTCCACATTGTTAACCAAGTACTGGAATGACTGTCCGCCTTCGTCTGTGTAATTAAAGTTGTCCATATTCCCAGAGCAGGAGCCTCCAGTGGTTATTAATTATTCCATTATATTCAAAGTGAAAATGTTTCTAATGTGATTTATCCACTTGCTGAGACGTCACTCCCTAAAATGCAGAGAAGCAGAGTCAAGGTTAGGTCTGCTGCTTAAAAATAAAATAAAATATTTATATCTTATCATTTAACTGACTTTAATATGAGGTAAATGTATGAGTATAAAACACGTATGCTCAAAGAATCATTTGAATTTAGTTTTTAAGGTATAAGGAGCTATTTTTCTGACACTCCACAAACATGAAAATAGGCCAGTGAATAAATCCACCCACCTGTCAAGACCATGTTTTTGCATCTTCCAGATTAAACACGTGGATCTTTGCAGTGCCGCTTCATAAACATTTTTCTACACAGCGAGTCATTAATTTCATTAGTGTCATGTTGCTGCCATCACTTCGTCCTGCGCCAAACAGACATCAGGACATTTCATACAGCCTGTGAGCCTTTGTGCTGTGTCCTCTCTGCTGAATAATCCAGACTGGGGGCGGTGACACAGGGAGACAGAGAGAGGAAGGGAGGGATTACACTTCCAATCACAGCAGAGATCAATCAGTCCCCCGACCCATCCCCATCCCACAGATTACTTACTCTACAACAATCAATCTGAGCGAGTGCTCGCGCTCTCTTATAACGCTCTCACACATTATACCCACCCACACACATACATATGCACAAAGGAGAGGAAAACTCAGTTTCTGCTAAGATGTTCTCCGTTGATTTGAGGTCATCAGAAATAAATCCTTCATATAACAACTTCCTGACTGAAAAGACTGGAATTAAATCCTGCTCCACTTCCAGATTTATCTCTGTATTCACTACTATGATGTCATTTCTCATGGTCTACAGGTGGTCTCTGTGAAAAGCCGATACATGATGAGGATTTCCTCATTTACATTTTATGCTACTGTGCACTTCTACTCCTCCACATTTAATATTTCTGCTTCAGATTCCACTACATTCATTTGACTGCTATAGTTATTCATTTTGCAGATTGAAACTTTAATCCAATGTGTAAAGTCTGAAACATTATGATGAATTGTTACAGATTAACCTACTCGGAAATAGTCCAACAATATAAATTATACTTAAAATAGCATAATATACACTTTTAAAGAGACAATATGGTGCTGTATAATGAGTTTTTTTGAATTACGACACTTGCAATCGTAATGGAGCATTTTTTACAGTGTTAACTTATTTTTCTACAGCTACTAGTCAGGTGAGAACAGGCTCTCATTTTAACCAGACAGTATAACAATATATATACAGTTTATGATTTTAGCGACGTAACCTTAAAACACTAAAAAGATAACGAAGTCGTGGGACTTCAGCTTTTATAAACATAAAAAGGAAACCACCGGATTAGCAGGATACAATACATTAGCACTTAACTAGCTAGTAAAGGTTAGCTCAAGTTCAGAGATAGCTACACTTACCAGCAGTGCAGTCCTAGTCAAAGCTTTATTTCTGTAGGTAACACAATAAGCCATTTGTTTGCAGCATACTGTAAAACGTACGTTATATATGGCTTTATTTGTGGGGTTTTTTTGTTTTGTTTCCAAGTTTTAAGCTAAAGGAAATGTTAGGTTTAACAGGTTAGCTAAAGGTAAAGGTGTTAATGCTAGCTGTAAATGAAAAATGTGTCAACTATCCAACTAATTTTCGTGTATTATACCTAGAAACTGTTCATTCTGTTTGACAACACGCAGATGATTTTTTTTTCCTTCCAGTTATGTTAAGATATTTATAACAGGTGGGGCTTTTGTAATGAAATTGAAAAACCCAATTCAGATTCAGCCCTGCAGAGTCAACCAGACCAAGATGGACCTTTTCTTCGAGGACCCAACATTACCGTGCACCTCCCAGTCCACTCCCAAGACCGGACATGAAGATTCACAGATGGTAACGTTTAAACATATACAGACCCTGCAGTCAGAAAATATGGCATTTTTAAAAAAGTGTGAAATCAAGACATGGGCTTGTGGGGGCACAATACTCCTGAAAAAACGTAATAATAAATTCTTATACTGCCTGAAGTTAATATCTTCTGAGAACAAGACGTGTGGTTTCATACATGAATGACATGATGCTAATAATAACTTGTTTACACAACATATTGTTTGCCTGTGTTGTCCCAAATCATGCTAACATATTTTTGCTAACATTTTGTTTTCACAAGATTAAAAAAAAAACAATTTTCTGTTTTTTTTTTTTTTTTTTTTTGGGGGGGGGGGTCTTGTCTGTGAAATCATACTGTACAGTAAATGTTGACCGTTTAGCCTTTGCACACCTGATGATAATGGAAGAGTTTATAGCTGTTTTTGTTTTTCATTGTCTTTGGCAAAACAGTCAGAGGACACTGACCATGACTCATCAATAGGGAAGTCCTCAAGTGTGAGCGTGACTGAGATTCCAGAGCATCATACCAGGTACACGATCACCCACAGACCGATGAATGCACTGAAATCATAATTAATGTAGTTCCATGCTATGTTACGTATCCTGAGCAGTGCTGTCCACCTGCCCCAGGATGAACAGCGCTGTACTCCATTGTCCCATCTATGACGGAGACACTAGGTTAAAGCCAAATTCTGATGTCAACATTTGTGTGCTAACACCTATTGTAGCTCAAGCATAAATGGCATCAGCAGTAGAGTGCAGGGACTGGTGGAAAAGATTAACGGCAGCCGCACCAGTGACCAGAAAGTCATGGACAGCTTTCAGGAGAACTTAGTGGAGAAGGTACAAAACTAATTCAATACATCTGGTCCTACTCAGTAGAGTGTTTTTTGTCTGGTCCACTGCTATATACATACTTAGCAAATACTCCTTTCATCGCTATCATGATTGGTGTGATTGCACTTCATGTGCTCAGTGTATATCCCGGACCGTCCCTGCCCACAAAAGGTTCTGATCTGGTCAGTTATCTGATTATTTTCCGCCCCCAGGTGAAGGGGGTGTGCCAGCAGATGAAGGAGCACATGTACACAGTCTATGAGGAGAACAGTAGTGAGGTGCAGGTGAAGCTGCAGGAGTTGTTTGAGGTTCTGGAGAACTGCACTAAACTCAGCAATGAACTCCTGGAGGCCAGTCAGGCCCTGGCAAGTCTCAGCAAGAGTCTGGCCATTAGCCAGACATCAGAATCCTTATAAACTAGCTATTCTTCTGATGTCCATATGATTTTGAACTGATCAATGTGTTATTCTGAATAAGTTCATGTGTTCTTGGGTTTATTATTATATTGAGCATTCCGAATAGTTCACTTTGTCTTGTCTAAATGCTGCAGTGGCTATGATTACTAATTTTTGTTTCCTCTTTCTTCTTCCTCGTTTTCTGAGAATACACAGTAGTCTGTGTCTCTGTAGTTCAGGCTACAGCTCAAGATTGCAGTAAAAGAATTCCAAAACATAAAAACTGAATCCATGTTTTATTTTTGTTTAATTTCAGTATCTGTTTATTCAATAAATAAAACTACAAATAACAAGAACACAATAAACCAAATTATTTGGCTCTGTGGTGTTAACATTTTTTACTTGTTACCTATTATTATGCCCCATTGTGTCTTAAGTACTTTCATATTCCACTACACCAGAGATGCGTCAGTACCGATATGCCACTCTTTAGACTGCTAGTAACCAACATAACACCGTCACAATCTTAAGAACAGATGAGAAGTTAATTAGATTACAGGGTATTAAGGGGTTTTGTACATACAGCATCTCAGCTACACTTGTCTATATCTTCCCACTCAATCAAAATCAATTATTTCCATACTATTCAATTAGAATAACAATAAACCGACTCATAATGCCACAGCATTTACATGCATTAACCCTATAAATTCCTGAAGTGTCTTTCAGGCATTTTAACTGTACAAATGTCTCATATCTCAGTTTGACCCAATGCTTTGTTTGGTTGTTGTTACATATTCAGATTACAGAAAGAGGCAGTAATAGGTGGTTTCCCTCAGTTGTTTGTATACCATAAATGTGATGAGGTATTTGTGATCGTGGTGTCCCAAAAGGCAAAGTTATCCCCATGTGAGGTGAATGAATCGCACCTCATGTTTCAACATATATAATTTTGCCCAGTGAGGCCCTGTTTCTCAGAGGGCCCTGGTATTATTCCACATGAAGTCCATTTCAAGAAGACAGTGGAAAAGCTTTACTTTCCAACAGTGAAAGACTGCAGTCCAGTGATGGCTCTGCCCAGGATCAAAGCATGAATATCATGAGTTCCTATAAAAAGGAAAATCATAAAACATAACGAAAGAGTTATTTTCACGTGTAGAGATATTTGAGTTATCAGTAAAAATCACAGTATTACACTGAGACTGATGTTTTTTCCTGAACTTACTAAGTCCTCTTTAGCTTTGGGAATACACATTGTTAAGTTTTTTTTTCAAAGATAGTTCATTAATATTAACTTAAACCATGTGCTTTGCTTGAAGTTGAATGAAAGTGGACAGACTTCTGAAAAAATGTTCCTTCTCTCATCAACAAGTGTCAGCCTGTAATATTCTGTGCACTACTGACCCCTGGTGGTAGACATATGTAACTGCAGGTAAATCTTGAAAAAAAATTCACTTTTCATTGCTTTAAGCTGCAGGAAATGTTTAACATTTAAGTGTAGATGTAGCTCTTTCTTGTGTGCCTACCCTCGTATGTGTTGACAGCCTCCAGGTTCATGACGTGACGGATAATGTGGTACTCATCTGCGATGCCATTTCCTCCCAACATGTCTCTGGCTTGTCTGGCAATATCCAAAGCCTTGCCACAGCTATTCCTCTTTAGCATGGAGATCATCTCTGGCGCTGCTCTATTAGGATGAGAACAATCACATTAGAAAACTGTTTTGTAGTAGGAGAGAGGACTAGTGGCTAACAGAGGCCAAAACAAACGTGAAAGATATTTAAAGACAGAAAGAGAAGACTCACTTCTTCTCATCAATGAGTCTTCCCAAGGCCAGACATGACTGTAGACCAATAGTGATCTCTGTCAGCATGTCAGCCATCTTCTTCTGCATCAGCTGGTTCCTGGCCAGTGGCACCCCAAACTGGATTCTGATTGGAGGATAGAAAGACATGAACACCGATTCTTCTCTGAAGGAAGCTGAGGCTGGCGTAATATGAGGGGACAATATGGATATATGCAGTACGATAATGCTAACAATAATTATTTTGTCATGTTCATCAGATCCTCTGACCTTGACTTTTGTGCACACACATACTGCAGACAGAATATCATGTACCTGTCCAGAGTGTACTGTCGGGCAGCATGAAAGCAGAATTCTGCAGCTCCCAGAGCTCCCCAGGCAATGCCATACCGGGCGTTGTTGAGACAGCCAAAGGGACCCTGGTCACGAAGATCAACAAAAAGAGGAACGTAGGATATAAGAACACCGTAACATTAATGTTGTAATATTAAGGTAAAATAAATTTGATTTTGTTGGAGTTGAACTTGATATGTCAGAGCAACCACTTACAGCCAGACCAGAGACGTTGGGCAGCAGGTTCTCCTGGGGAACTTCCACTTCATCCATCAGGATCATGCCAGTGGCGGACGCCCTCAGTGAGAACTTGCCCTCAATCTTTGGGGTGGCAAAGCCCTTCATTCCACGCTCCAAGATGAAACCCCTAACCCTGCCATCCTCACACTTGGCCCAGACCACTGCAATGTCTGCCACAGGGGAATTCGTGATCCTAGCGGAGGCAGGAGAGTGACAAATAAAGAAAACAAGTCAGGTTATACAGTTTCATGACTGCACATTTTAGTGTTACACCAAGAACTTGACACTTGGGTACAGACCCAAGTCACCGTCCAAAGTTTCAAGTTTTCAGTTTTTACTAACCTGATACTAGAAAAGCCAGTCTGGCTCTAAGCTAACACAAGTGAGGGCAGCAGGCTTTGTTATCTTTAGTGCATCTGTTTACATTATTAGCCTCCAAATACCAGGCCTACATTACATCTTAAACTAATTTATGGTCTAAAACTAATGTGGACACTGCGACAGAATGAATTTTACCTAACTGTACTTTGTATGGTTTTCTGCAGAATTAACCCCCCCCCAAGTCATTCAAATTTTACACCACTAAAAATCAATAACCCTACATTTCATCATTATATATTTGTCTTGTGGCTTTGAGAAAACACTCCATCAGAAGGACCAGTGCTTCTTGTATATGTCTATCCACCTACCAGGTCTTGGATCCGCTGATGGTGAAGCTACCACTGGATGGGTTGTACTTGGCCTTGGTCTCCATACTGCTGGGATCACTGCCATGGTTGGGCTCTGTCAAGCCAAAGCAGCCCAGGATTTCTCCACGAGCTGCAGGAAAAGGAAAAAACAAAAACAAAAAACAAAACAAAGTACACCGGTTTGATTACAATTAATTATTTGTACTTGTACTTTGCTATTTGAAATGCCATGCCCAGTTGCATAAAACGTGTTTCTTACCAAGCCTTGGCAGGTACTTCTCTTTCTGAGCGTCTGTGCCGTAAGCATTGATTGGGTGCATGACCAGTGAAGACTGGACACTCATGACTGATCGATACCCACTGTCCACTCTCTCGACTTCTCTGGCAATCAAACCGTACGCCACATAACTAGTGCCAGCACAGCCGTACCCTGCAGGGTAAACAGAAACAAATGTAAAGTCCTGCAAATAAATCCTACCCAGTATGTAGTCTTGACATTACAAAAAACCATGGCAAAGCAGAAAAAACATAATAAACAAATGTAAATGTACATGAAGATGTAATGTTAACGTGACTGTGAGCATTGCACTGTTTAAGATGGGACTGAAAAAAAAAAGTATTGTTTTTTTTACCTTTAATAGTTGGGCCTAGGACGCCCAACTCTCCCATCTCTGAGACTATCTCACGGTGGAAATCTGTAGCACGGTGCATGTTGGGAAATAGAAACTGACGATCAAATATTCAGCAGAAACTCAACAGTATATACACATCCTTAATAGGCAAACTCTGAAAGTGAATTATTCTGAATTATGATGAGATTTTCTCCACATTCTAGATGATATGAGATTTAATACACACCTCAAAGAGCAATTCTGCTCTGGTTATTTGATCCTAAGATAATCCATATAGTCTGACCCACAAGTAAAAACCCTATATGCTCCGATCATGGATGTGTGTTTAGCTCACGTTCATGTCTGTTGGCCATGACGATGCGGGGCATGAGTTTTTCCTGGCAGTAGTTGCGGAAGGAGTCCCGGATCATGATCTCCTCCTCTGTCAGCTGACCCTCCAGATCCAGAGCGTCCCGCCAGTTGAATGACACCTTGGCTGAAGGTCAAAACATGTGCACACACACGTGCGCACAAACACACACACACACACACACACACACACACACACACTGGTTATGTCACTGTCATATGTGGTAAGAGAACGTGTGAAGGAATCCGGGCTGCCCAGGTTCAACTCATTAAAACGTCACGTACCTGCCTTCGCTGGCTTCTTGACTTCTTCAGCATCTAAAGGGAAGAAAAATAAAAGTGTTGAGTCCTGTGGATTATACATCCACTTACACAAACTTTAACGCCAACAACTTAATTCGGGTTTCACCTCCTGTGTGGTCTTCATCTTTCCGGACACAAATGAAGACAATGAGACACAATAAGAGGATTATTTATTTCCCAAAAGACGGTCACTCCAAACATTTAAGAGTTGATGAGGAAACTCAAATGTACCTTTGTGAGCCGCAGCAGCTGTGCCCTGGGCTCTGGACGCTGTGACAGCAGCGCATTTTTGGCTGCTGGAGAGCAGACGGGCGACAGCACTTCTGAGAGCCATATGTTTACTGGGCATAGAGGAAAAGAAGAGGAAATATATAATTAAGTTTTTACGGTGAATGGCACATGTAACAGTGTTGAAGGTTGAGTAGCCAGACCAGTGAAAATCGGGCAAATATAAAGCACAATACAATACCCTTACCTGCCAATTTATAGTGTTTTTAGTAAGCTAATAAACACACCTATTGTGTTGGAGTATTAATTATCATTAGTATATTATTATTACTCCATGCAGGACAAAACGTAGGGGCACCAGTTCAGAATCATGCTTTAAGTCTTTTCTGAGCAATCAACCCGCCGCCTGTTAATAATGTCGTACACATTTCAAAACAAACTAGCATAGCTACTGTCCTGTGAGCGGCGTTTGAAGCACTGCGGTGCCGGCTAGCCCAGCACTAACCTGCCCCTGCGACCATGTCAACGTTTTAGTGACTTTTTCTTTAGGAAACTTCGTCCTAAACATCCAGTGGTACGGTACCTTCTTTCCCCTCGTCGTGTTTATGTGATGCTCCGGAGACTTCACAACGTGACGTTACCGATAAAAAGTTGCTTAAGTAATGTTTCTCCCGGTGACACGTCACGGGGATACGTAACGCCAAACGTGGGAGCTCCGAGCCGCCATGACAGGTGAGGCAAGCGACACCGGAGCAATGCACGACTCCGAGCTTGCGCAACACACGGAAGTTATACGGTTAACTTTGACTGCCTGATCCCGCAGTAGGAAGCTGATACATTGAAGGGATATGGAGAGTTTGCCTGTTGGGAATGTCAGAGCTCGGTTCCCGTGTCACGTAAGGCGAACTGTTTCATTGACAGCAGGGGTACAAATTGAATTTGCCAGACACGTCCTCACTCAAAATGGCGTTCACGGATTGCTGGGCGGCCGGAGAGTGTGGAGGGTGTCGGCCCACGCCTTTGCAGCTCATTGGCTGGTAAAATGAGCAGTCACGTACAGAGTATGTGAGCGCCTGTACCCAAGTTTTGTAAGTGACACCGCGGCCGGCGGCGGAGCCCCCGTGAGAGCAGGCTAATATAAACACAACTGCACCAACAATATACATAGATATGATTTTAATGCTGAGGTTTAGGCGATGTGCTTATATTGTGAGGGATGTTTCTTTATGTAGGCAAGACTTTTAAGGCAGAAAAGACACAACAAAAGAAAGCAGGAGTACCCCAAGAATTGAAAATAGAAAAATAATTATGCCAAATATCCATCAAAAGCTACCAGAGACCAAATATTTTGAAACTGTTCAGACATGTTAAAACTGGTTATTAGCCCAGTATTTTCAAAAGTGACAGATGATCTTTCAGCTATCGTTGGTATTTTTCCTGGACAAAAACATAAACCAGTTAAAATTCATTATTAACATTAAATCAGCTGATTTTACCAGGAAGCTCTGTTTGTTTGTTTAGCTGTTATTTTAGATGCATTAAATGCTCTCATGATTTTCTTCAGAGACCTGATAACAATGCAGGACATTAAATTATTCATGGCTTTACCAGCACACCTATACATGACACTTTGTTACCAAGGGTGGGGCAGAGCACAGTTCCCTGTCACAGTTCATCTTCCAGACAACTGAGTTACGCAAAGACGCGTATAGTCTCTCCAAAATATTTGTCTTTCAGAGGATTTGTCTGTGTTATTTTTGGCTTTGTACATCACAGAGTTGCTGTGGGGTCTATATGAGTGGAGCAACAAAGAAAATAGTAGACCAGCCATTTCTCCACTGATGCCTGTTTGACTGCTTGTGAAACTTATTGTGAAAATGTGTTTCTGGATAGTCGTAACATACACCTATCTATTAATTACTCCAAGTCAGTTACTCGAATTTTTTATGAACTTAAGCATAGTCTCCCATGTCATGAGATGTATAGCAAAAGGTTTCTTTTTTCAGAGTAGAGGGGACTGTGGTGGAAGAAATCTATTATTTACTTAAGTACGAATAAATACTATAAAATTCGTAAGATAAAGGTCTGTATGGAAACTTTTGCATAACTCTTATAAAAGTGCAGAAAATAATCAGCAAAATATACTGGAAGTATCAAAGTAAAAGCACTCTTTATGCGGCATTGCCATAATGTTATTATTATTATTATTGGATTGTTATTACCAATACATTAACTTGTGAGCACTATTTTATTGGTGTATTTGATCAAAGTGGAGCCAAATTTTACTACTTTATGTACACTTTATAGTTTAATCTATAGCTGATTCCATGCTTTGTATGAACAAAAGTTTATCTGCAATGTAACTAGTAAGTACCTGTCAAATACTGTACAAATTCTGTAAAGTTGAGTAGAGAGTGTGGTATTTCCCTTGAGTGTAGATATGAATTGCCACAGAGCACTCAAGAACTTTACTAGCTTTAAATTGTACTTTTCACCACTGTTGTGCTTTTTGGAGACTTTTTATTGGGGTGTGGTGTTTTCTCTCGGGCACGCGCACGTAAGAGGTTTAAATAAATACGTACATAGGTTCATAAAGAACGCTCTCCAATTTCTTCTCCCTCGTGAAAAGGAAACAGGTCGTTTTAAGTCTTCCTAAATGCATGAAGCCCATTTGAAACCCATCGGTCTTTGGAAACACACTCAACACATTCCACTGAAGTAGCGGCCAGACAAATGTTTTTGTCCCGCTGCGGCGCCCTCTGATTGGCTGTGGCAGCTGTCAGTCGCCAGGCTCTGCGCTCTGATTGGCTGTCCCTCTTCTCCGTTAGCCTGGAACGCGCCGTGTTTCAGTTTTGTTTGGGGTGGTCTCTCGCTCTCTCTCTCTCTCTCTCTCTCTCTCTCTCTCTCTCTCTCACTGAGTCTCTCGCCCTACTGAAGCAGTCGCTCACTATTATTGATGTTTTTTTTTCCTCGACATTTCCATGGTAACTGTCCTGTCTAAGGTCTGATCAGCAGCGAGGAGCCGAGCAGTGTGTGAGAATGGAGCTGGAGGAAAAAAACCCCGATCCTAAATACGGTAAGAAGAGCTTTGTGTTGCCGCTTTCTCCTCGACCTTTGATTTTTCCTGAAACGGGCGAAGAAATGGAAACAATGACTGCAATGGGTGGATGGGTGTGGACCTCATGGGTCTTCTGCAGATCTGGAGGCATCCTCATCCTCCTCTGCCGGCTCGTTTTTCAGATGAGTCCACATCTCTAATCTCGGAAATGTGTATTAAATTAGACTTTAAATTTTTCTCTTGACAATACACAGTGAATGAATGCAACTTGCCGTCAGTGGGTGGTTGTATTTGGCTAGTTTGCCATATTTTTAACAGTCTTTTTTACAAACCAAATATAATAAGTATATAAGTTTCGAAATGAAACTTAAACTATGACGCTCAACCTAGTTATTTATTGCTGGTACATGGCTTACTTTGACTGATAAGGAAAAGTGGATTGTCATCCTTTCAAACTAGGCCTGTCCTGTTGGGGTTTTTTTGTTGTTGAAATATTCAGGTTATTCTGTGCTGTAGGAAAACAGGCCACTGAGGAAGAGGAGAAAACAGATGCATGGATAGTGTATTTGATTTATTGTGTTTTCCCCCGGGCTCAAAAAGCATTTTCGGGTTTTGCAGATCAACATATGGTCGCTTCATTCACAGATGCACATACTCACACGCAGATCCTCGCACAAACACGTGAAACATATGCACTTCACAGATGTTAACTGCTTTTGTTCACACTGATTTTTATTTATTTATTTTTTCCGTGCACATATTATGGAAGATGCATCCTCTAGACCAGCCAAACACATGACTCATTGCTGATTATTATGTGTGTCACACATGCGTTTTCTCCACCAGCACCGACTCGGCAGCCTACAGCAGCCTGCTGTGGTCTTCTCATGTCTGGGCTGGGCTGTGGTTCATACGGACTGCTTAGTCATGAAGTCTTTGTAACCGGTGTTATTCTTGCTTTAATACCCCATGTCAGTGTTGTTACATGGAGTGCTGAAGTGCACGCTGTTGATATTCACACTGGTGTTTCATTGAGAAGACAGCACTGATGATGTCTGACTGTGTGAGATGCTCCCAACAGCCCACACCCACAATGTTGAGTACACATCCTCTTCAGTCCGTCCATGGAGCTGCCACTGTGGAGCATTTCCTTGTTGCTCTCTTGCTATCGCGTAAACAGCTCTTTTCTTAGACTCCCGTCCCCCGTGAAGGCTAAAAGGTGAAAAATCACAGCTCTTACACAATACAGATTCCAGCTCTCCAGTTTTTCTCAAACAGGAGTTTTTATTAGGAGAGATGGATCCGAGAGCCGAGCCGTCCCTGGTTGCCTACTACTACTACATTTCCCCCCTGTCTAGGCCAGTGTGCAGGCATGCAGGCAGGCTGCAGCCTGCACTGCCTGGACCTTGTTCAGCCTTGCCCGCTCTACCCACTCAGCAGACACAGTCAAGCGGCTTCCAGTCAATATTAAGCACACACAGTGCATGTACACACACAAAGACACTACTGCTAAATGTTTCACAATGGTCGATTGTCATTTGGACTTTGGCTGTTTTGCTTTGGGAAAATGAGACGAAACTGTTGTTGTTTGATCCAAACAGTGACTGTGAAGAGTAGAGAGAGACAGTGATCTCAGTCAGTGGTTTTCAGTTTTTATGTATTTAGCTCTTCATAGAGAGACTCTAATGTGTTCTCCTCTGTGCCTTTTAAGAGTTTGTAGGCCAGTGGCCTCATCAGTAGCTGTCAAGAAGGAGTTTTTTGAAGCAGTGGCTGATGCTTGATACAGCAGTAGAACAGTAGTACATACAGTAGTTTCTGGGGTTCTATCAATATCATATATTAATAATCTTTATCTTCATGTCCTAAATAGAAAGTTTAAAAAAAATATCAGGAATCAGAACATAAAAGACTAATGTACTCATAATGTCTCCATGCATATACAATCTGTGCGCAAAGACACACACGCTCTTAACCACAGTGGCCACTATCCCATTAAGGTAGCCAGGGAAGGGCTGATAACTCCTCTGGGCCCATTAGTGAATCACATCAGTCATGACATCATCACTTCCTTTCACACGCACACACACACTCACAGACACACACTCACAGACACACAGACACACACACACAAGTGACTAGAAAAACATATCTTGTTTAGCAGACAACAAGATTCACACTCCAGTCATTTATAAAGAATTGATTTCAAGGGTTTTACTAAATACTTTCAAGGTTTTGGTAAGGTTTGGTCCGCGCTGTTAACTCCATACAGACCTCAATGCAGACTGAGATTGTCTAGTAGGCCCTGTGGGTTCTCAGCATCAGGGTCCCCGGAGGATGTGTAATTAACTACCTAAGGAACCCAGGTTAGCCAATGTGGGAAAGAAAAGGAGTCTACAATATTTACATCTTTTGAAAGTTACGACATTAACTGTAGCAGATCGACATCACTAAACCACTATCACAATCATTTTGCCAGCTACATACACAAACAAGACCATTTACAAGACATTTGGCAGCCTGTATGCACCAACAACAACCCTGATGGGAATGCTTTTCGGCACAATCGGTGCTTGTTTCATCGCACAAAACGGGCAAAGAGTCGCCTGTTGCTCCAGCTCTAATGGAACTGTGTCTCTCACATGCACAGATGGTCCTACAAACGAACGGCTGATGAGAAAATCACTTTCAATGTTTATCCTCTTCAGTATGAAGAAAGAGAAAATGTAAACACACAAAGTGATGCTGGGGGGGGGTTAGACCAAACAGAAACAGTAAAACCTTGGTTAACAACTATAGCTCAATAATTGAAATCTAAATCTCTTTCATGAGTAACTAGCATTTTTTTTGCCTATTTTAAAATGATTCCTAATTTTATGATTTTACATAAATTGTACATAGATAGCTATTATTTTAGCTTATCACAGATATGTTAGTATTGGCATATTGGACGAAAAGTATAGAAACACCAAAGACATGTTTGAGGTAATTTTGAAACAATGTCTTCATTACATAGTTTCTACATCTGAGAGCAATAATAACCAAATTTAAGGGGTCTCATTGTAAATGTTTGTTATTTCTGCATGCTAAAAACATGAATACCGGTTTGTAATCATTATAACATTTTTAAAGTAATAATTTGGCTCTTGGGGCCTCAAAAGTTCAGTACCGGTCGGGCCCTAATACAGGTTAAAGAGACTGGGTTGGCAAGGAGATTGCACTGTAACAAGCTGGTGTATGAGGTCAGTAGTTGGTACTGTATTCCATTCATGCTGTTAGTCTGTCACATGGCAGCAGAGGTGGGCAGACCAGACCACAGTCAGGTGCCACTACAGACCGCACAAGGCAGTCTTACGTCTGATGTGCAGTTCAGCTCGTCGCCTTGTGCGTGTCAACAAGCCCAATGCATCATAACTAAATCGTTGTCCTAACAATGCATGTAACCAGTTCAAGAAATCTTTGTCCACTGTCTTGGAAGTAACTGATATAAAGTTTGAATTTGAAAGCACTTAGAGAGGGCATGTGGTTGAAGGGCTGTAACAATCTGGAAACTAGAGCTTAAAGTAGAAACAGGAAGCAGAGAAAACATGCAGAGAGGGCCATAAATCTTAAAACTAAGGTTTAAAGCAAACTATATATTAGCAGCGTTTTATAGCGTTTTTTTCCCTTTTTTTCAAAGCCCACATCAAGTGCTGGGTTGGTTGAGATATTTTTGGTCATATAATTGTACAGCTGCACACTGTAACATATCTGAAACAAAGAAACAGTGAAAATAGTTTAACATGTTTGTTTAGTGGTGATTTCAGAACATGTATCCACCGCTGTTAATAACACTCGCTATTGTCAGATGTGTAAAAAGTACACATTTTATCCTTGTGTGTGTGTGTGTGTGTGTGTGTGTGTGTGTGTGTGTGTGTGTGTGTGTGTGTGTGTGTGTGTGTGTGTAAATACGGCCAATATTGGCAGCAGCAGCAAGTTCTCATGCGGCACAAGTCTTCTCTCAACACAATTCTTGCTGCAATTCCCCGGACAAGCCTTGAGCCAAGAGAGGGACCAGAGAGAGGGAGTACACTTACTGAGTCTTGAGTTCTCTGAAAGACGGAAGTAAGGCGTTAGAGGTTGGAGGACCCAGACCTCGTACAGGAAGGAGACATAAAGAAACAACAGCTGTATACAGTACACTGAGAGGAATCTATAAAAGCGTCCATGACAGAAACGCTGAGAGGAATAACAACACAATGACAACATATGAAAGTAGAGGTACTGTAGCAGTCTGCCTAGCTGGAATTATTATGGAGGCGGAGGTTCATTTGTTGCTGAATGTCTTGTTGACGTGAGTCTATAACGTTTGGGCAGAGGGAGTATGCTTATCCTGTGTATGCGTGTGTGTGAGTGACAACAAGTAGCTGGGCGCGCCTCTAACAGTGTGTCTGTAGAGCAAGCATTAAAATTAAAACAGTTTGATGCTACTTCAAGGCGTGAATTGTCAAGAAGGCCGTGGCAGGCAGTTACAGTAATGTGACAGCAAGTGTTAAAGCTCAGAGTCTGGTATCCGATTATCTTCGATGTTGGTCAAGAAGATAATATTTATTCACGTCTGAATTCTTCATCAACCTGATTTGCTGTTTAAAACATATTTCAAGGTGTAATTTGGAAGCCTGAAAATTACCGATGAACATGCCCGTGCTCATTGTTCTTTTAAAATGTGGACTCACGGCATCAGCTCAAGATGATCTCACTGCAGACAAAGTGGGCTTGGTTGATGTTTCTCCTCTGCCGAGTCTGACGTGTTTCCATGGTGGCTCGCAATGTCCACAGGGAGCTCATCCTCGCTGGGGAGCCATTTTGTAGGTTGCTAGGGATGGATGGTCTGGCACAAGAATCTTTTTGTTTTGGAGATTTTCCTGTCTCTGTCAATACATGGGCTTACACTTATATATTGTACTCACGTGTGCCTCAAATACACCCTCTAGTTTCTGTGTACACTAGTACATTCAACTTATGAATTCTAAATATATTGTAAATTATTGGAAAAATTATGTTTCTTTGTACTAAATAAGAAATAATTTGTAAGTTTGTCTTATCTGTGTCACTAAAATGTACTGAACCTTATGAATAACATTCAGTTTTGATTTTACGGAAGCATTTAGGCTGCACAACTAATCAATTTTTTAAAAATATAGCATCCAAATGACAAATTTGGCACTTCAAATGTACAGTGGTACAGACGCAGAAGGGACGCTGCAGTCATATACACTCGCTCGTCTATTAGGAACACCTCGCTAAAACTTAAGCAGTCTGTTGCATGTAGTGTTCCTAATAAAATGAAAACTGTATATCTTAACCACTGTGCCACCAGACGCCCCACTAGTGAACGATGAAAGGATGTTTGCTGTGAGAAGAAACTTTGTTTTCTGCACTGCTGAGGAAAAAAATTACTCCACACCTGTAATACTGTTTGACAAGGATGATGGTGTGTAGAGATGTTGGCTGTGAGTTAAGCCCAAAGGGGATGTCGTGAAATTGCCTGTTATGTCCCATCAACAGTCCAAAACCCAAAGATATTCAGTTTGTTATCACATGAGACAGTAAAATCAGTAAATCCTCACAAATGAGAAGCTGGAAATAAGGAATGAATCATTTTTTTGTCTGAAAAATTACTTTCCCTGTTAGTGTTCCAGTATCCTCTCATTTTAGTTTCTACTTGATGACACTGACTGATGGTTACATACGGGCCAACAGGCACAAAATGTGAGAGCTGAAAAGACCCGACAACAATGGCTGGACAATAATCCAGTATTACAGTATATTGACTTTGATTGGAATTGTATCACAATGTTATGATCACACCATTTTAACAGTTTCCAAAATCCAGTTGTCCAAATTATTGATTCCAAGAAAATTACAATAGAAACTAACAAGATGAAATATTAAGGTTTTTGTTTCACAAGTGTGAAGAGTTTTGTCTTATATAATAAATAACGGTTGATTATATATCATTGCCTTGAACATCAGTTTGATGATTTTACATGTAACATTGCATATTTGCCACATGCACGATATGTATATTAACATTGGGCAAAGGTTTCCATTAATATTAAGCTTTCATATTATGCATTCAAATGTTACTGTTTCAGGAAGTTAACTGGCCTGTGCGATGGCTGGTCCACATTTATTTAATTTCCAGTAACAACTTTTTTTTTAAGAGCAGCTGTGGTTGGCTGATTTTCATTTAGGTCTTCATTGAGTGCGATCATAGGTAGTTAGCGGTTAGTTGAGTCCCTCAAGTGAAACCACAGGTTTGTGGTTAATTAGCCTTAATGCATGTGCTCTATTTTAGAGTCTCATTAAGTTCACAGGAAGCAACAATAACAATCCTGTTGTCTCTTTCTATCCCCAGGGGAGTCCAGGAAGTTTGACCCAAACTTCAAAGGACCGATTCATAACAGGTGAGACATCTGTTTTAATCACTGATCTTCATTTCTAGTCTTTCTGTAGTACAAGACAGCAATAACCATATTCTGCCTCTCCCCTGCCCAGGGGCTGCACAGATGTCCTCTGTTGTATTCTCTTCATCCTGGCCTTGTTGGGGTACTTTGCTGTGGGTATTCTCGGTAAGCCTGAGCCTCCATCCCTACAAAATGTACTATTACATACACACTTCAGTTCTTAGACACGTGAATTTAGAGGAACCCTGCTTTTATGATTGTACGTTATTTATTTTTATACATTTTAGACCAATCACTATTAAAACATGTCACACAACTCTTCTTCAATACAACACTTTCACCTATCTTGCCTTCATCAGGGTTGTGTATAAGGTTGTTTCCAGTTTCCTTATTTACAGCCCACCATATATAATATGTATAATATTTACTCTTAGTAGATACATAATTTCCAAGAGAAATATGAATGACCATCAGTCCTAAATATACAGCATAAATTTACAAGGAGTAAAATTATATTATAAAACAGATTTTAAAAGCACTGATCATCGATCAAAAAAACATATCGATGGACCTTGATGAAGGCAAGATACACAAAGAAAATTTGGTGAACTGGAGAAAAGTTGTGCCACATGTTTTAATTTGAAATGGGCTCACATTGAAGGTCACAGTGTTCTTCACCTCGCTGTGTGCGCTGTGTTTCACAAATTGTTTACATATCTGAGACATGGTGCTTTGTCTGTCTACTTTCTGAGAACATACATTGTCATTTGATTTAATGTCCACATTCGTCCTGAGTGATTTTTACTCTTCTCCATACAGCCTGGTCTCAGGGTGACCCCAGGAAAGTGATCTATCCCACAGACAGCAGGGGGCAGTTCTGTGGACAAGCTGGAACACCTCTGGAGTGAGTCACATGGAAACATGAATAGGATGATCACTGTAAATATACCAGTTTAGGCGCAGCTTATCTTGTGTTCATTTCAGATAACATATATTACTGTAATCTGATGTCTCACATATGGGACTTTATTATTAGGCCAATGTCATAAATACATGTCCCAATAATAATTTTGTTACATAACAGGAAGAAGCCTTTTCTGTTCTACTTCAACATATTGAAATGTGCCAGTCCTCTAGTGCTGCTGGAGTTTCAGTGTCCCACCACACAGGTCAGAAACAAGATATGCTAATCTTTTCATATTCATTGCCACTGTTGTCCTGTCAATTAACCATGATTGTATGTTGTTATTTGTGTCCAGTTATGTGTGGAAAGCTGTCCTAACAGGCATCTCACCTTGATGAAAGCCAAGTTAGGCAGCAAAGAAGACCGTGAATACTTCAAACAATACTGCAAGGAAGGAGTGGACTTTGATAAATTGGTAACTAAGTATA
Organism: Xiphias gladius; assembly: GCF_016859285.1. Taxonomy (NCBI): domain Eukaryota; kingdom Metazoa; phylum Chordata; class Actinopteri; order Istiophoriformes; family Xiphiidae; genus Xiphias; species Xiphias gladius. Next base: position 25,912,485 of record NC_053414.1, on the reverse strand, counting down.
TTATTCGGATTATTTACATTCTATAATGCTTAAGTGATACTGTGAAATGTACAAAAAGTATTTTCCAAAACTACATTCAAGGCCGCTTTACATTTCCCAGGCTACTGTTCAGATCCTGAGTAATGGCTTGTGTCCTTCCATGTTGATGCCCAGTAAAGCCTGTAAGTTAGAAGCAAGATTCCCTGTGCTCAGTTTTCACCCGCACATAACTAATAACCACACTATAACTAACACGGTTAGTTATAGTAGCTGCTGTGACTCTGAAACAGACACAGCATCTACTATAACTAACCGTGTTAGTTATCGCAACTACTATAACTAACACTGATCATCTCCTCCCTGCACAGTCACGCGTCGCTGCCTTCCTGCCTTGGGAATGATGAAAGGTGGCGTGGTGGTGGTGGGCAACGAAACCGTTTTTGATGCCGGACAGGGCGTCAATATCAGTGCCACAGAGCTGCTGGAGGCATCAAAGTGAGTCCTTTTCACTGTATGGCAGCATATACAAAACACTACTAAACAAGTGAATATGATAACAATTCCAAAGCTGTCCGATTAGCACACAGGTACAATCCTGTTAGAATTTTAGAGATTCAAAAGTCATAAACAGTGTCTAAAATTAACAACAAATTAACATGAAATGTGTGCAATTAGCTTGATAAATCAACCGTTTGATGAATTGAGTCCTTAAAAAATGATTCATTTCATTATTCATTTAATTGATTGGTTGTGGTTGATTAGCTGACAAAAAGTAATTGATAACTATTTTGATCATTTATCATTGTAAACTGAATTCCATTTGGTCTTAGACTATTGGTCTGACTAAAAAGCAGTTTAAAGACATCAGGTTGTACTCTGAAATCTAGAGGTCGACATTCGTCTAAAAAATCCTTAGCTTCAGCTCTGGAGAAAATGCTGTTTATATTGGCAAATGAACTAGTTCTTGCCGGATATTCTTGTCCCACATTATGCTATGTTGTGTCAGCTGATAACTAAGATACTGTATCACAGCGCCACTATAACTGATAGCGCTGATTTGACAGCCTATTTAAAGACCTTTATGCTCTTATTTACTCTCTACACTGATGTGTGCTCGCTACAGCCTGCACCTGCTTTGGTTCTGCTCTATTTTTGTGCACCCTGGAGGGTCTTCATGTCAGTGTTTTCTATCAGCGTTATTGCCACCCGCGAACGCTCCCTGCTTGTTATTTATCAAGATGATGAGTACGCCTGTTGTTGTTATGCTTTATTCTTGCAGCAGGCAGCATCACAGTGCTTGACAGTGTAGAGCTACATCACCAAGTCAAATTACAGTTGTCATCTTAATTTGCAATGTCGAGTGACCAGTCTATTGTAAAAATTATTCTACATTATATATTTATATTTTACTTTTTTTTGGGGGGGGGGGGACTAAATTTCGAATGGCTTACTAACTTTATCTATTATGTGAATAAATTAACAAGTTTCAAGTCTAAATGTCTTCTTGTTTTCTTGGTTTGTTAGTCCTTGGCTGTCCACCTACAAGAGTTTATCCAGTAATTCTAAAGCAGTATGCAGCATATAGATGACTAAACTCACGTGCACTGGCATGATGAATGTTAGCTTGAGCTGGGAGCCAGCAGAAAAGGCTGGTGCTCAGTCTGTTTAGCTAACAATGTTTTCACTTAATCTAGCTAGCCACACAGTCCTCCCAATTGTTCCACTGATGTTTACACGCATCTTACTCGCCATATTAATTATTCAGCTAACATTATTATTTATCAGTGTGTTCAGCTATAGCCCTATTTTTGTCCGATAACCTGTTACAACATTTTGTCAGTTCCAGGGCTCCATACACGGCAGATGACTACAATGTTAATTTTGGAAGTTGTTGGTTTGTTTCAACTTAATTTCCATCTGTTACAGGAAGTCAAATGTGGTCGTTGAAGCTCGCCAGGTGGCCATGAGAATTTTTGAAGACTACACTCAGTCTTGGCATTGGATATTGCTGTAAGTTTGCCTATTCTCTACTGGTTACATTAAAGAGAAATTAGTAAATAGAACACCAACACCACTGGTTTTGTTGTCACTAGACAGGATAAGTCACATCTGCAGTTGTCTAAACACAAACAGTTACCATGGCTGAAATGTTTGCATAATTGGATGTGAAAAGCATCTGAATGTTCAAGACTGGCCTTCGTTTAGAAACCGGAAAATACACATGACTGCGACTGAACGATCATAGGCTAAAATGCTATAAGAATGTTGTTAACTGTTATTATGTTAAAACGTTTGATTTTGTCCGCTCTCTCCAGTGGTCTGGTGATAGCCATGGTCGTCAGCTTGATTTTCATCGTCCTGCTGCGATTCTTGGCCGGTGTGATGGTCTGGGTCATGATAGTTTTGGTTATTCTAGTCATTGGATACGGTAAGTCTTCAGCCTCTGAAAATAATACACTTGCTATTTAAGATTGCTCTGCTTTTATTGAAATGTTGTTTTGTTTTTTTGTTTTTTTTAAACCTACTGAACATTTGAACAATATTTTTAGGTATTTTCCACTGTTACATGGAATATGCCAGTCTGAAGGGAGAGCCTGGCGCTGACGTGACCATCCGTGACCTTGGCCTGCAGATGGACTTCTCTGTCTACCTGCAGATCAGACAGACTTGGCTGGCCTTCAGTAAGCACAAACAGGCTTTCAATCTGTAATACAACTCTGTATGAACTGTTGATGAATCGTGTTAATGTGTTTCATTCACTATTTTGCAGTGATCATCCTGGCTATTGTGGAATTCATCATCATCCTGCTACTCATCTTCCTTAGGAAGAGAATCCTAATTGCCATTGCACTCATTAAAGAAGCTAGCAGGTCAGTCTCAGTTTGTAATATATTCCAGTCTTGCATCGTGCAGCATCATTCTCTTCTGTTTTCCCAGATGAGCTGGAAAAGTGACTGGACCTACACTTTTTTAAAGCTGCACCAATCAATATCCATCCAACAGTTAATTATTTGACTATGTTTAATTTGAAAAGAGTCACTCGTAGTGATTAGGCCCCAGAAGATTATCACACAATCTGCAGTTCCCTTCAGCTCTACGAAACGTTTTAGTGTCCTTCAGCTCATTGTTTTTGTTTTCCAGCCCACATCTTTACTGTTTTGGTTCAGTCTGACTGCTCTCATCAGTCTTGCTTCCTGCTGCAGGGATTTCTGCGCTGTTGGTTTCAGTAACAAAGCTCTGATAAACCCACTGTACCCAATCTGCCCAGCACCAAATGGCAAAGAGACACAGTTAGCAACTGGTGGATGAACATAGCAGATCACTTAGCAGCTAAAGAACCAGGTATTTCCTTCCATAGATGATGGAGTTCAAAACAAAGATGAAAGGGGAGCGAATATTGGACTTCATGAGGTGGCCGGAAACACAGCTTCAAATACTGTAAATGCTAACGTTGCTCTATGTCTGCGGGATTTGTAAATAGGCAGCTGTTTAAGACACTTAGCATTACAAACGTTTAATGTGATAAAAGTGTATTTTGATGTTGTATTTAAAGCTGACCCAAGTAGGCCAAAAAAACCCAATTAATGCTGCTTCAATTTGATTGCATTTGTTTTTGTAACAGCAGAGAAGACACCTGCAGTTCTTATGCTTTACCTCACTGTTAGGGAGTACTAAGCTGCATTTCTTTGTTTTGGAAAATTTCCTCTTCCTTTTCGGAGAGCACTAAATCTCAGCTTCTTGACATACCACTTCGACCCCTGTTTTCTTTTCCAGAGCTGTTGGGCACGTGATGTCATCTCTCTTCTACCCACTGCTGACTTTTGCCCTCCTGGCCGTGGTGATTGCCTACTGGGCCATCACTGCCGTGTATCCTTACACTTTTCAGATCCTGATCAAAGATGATCAAAAAATAAACGTTTTACTTTATAATTATTCCCACATTTTATCAATTGTAACAGGAGCAGCATTTCCATATAAATAGAAGCAGATCCCTCCTGATTGTGACCTTTTCAAAGATATCTCCTTGACAGCTCTGACCAGTTTCTTGTCCACCTCTAATGAGCAAGTTTACAAAGTGTTCAACAACTCTGAGTGTGAGTACTCACGAGAGACGTGCAACCCCAAGGTACGTCCGAATATCAATGTCCCATTAAATTTAATGTTAGAAGATGTGTGTGGGGTAGCACGGTTTCAGAAATGTCTGCCAAAAAGCCAGATACATAGTCTGCTAATATTTAATACCTTTTAAGAACAAAGGGTTTGATTATAGAACTGTTTACCTGGATACCATCACAGTTTTCATTATAGTTCACTGTATGAAAAATCTTCTTCATAATCCTACGGTTTGCCCCGTGTCTCTTTCTCCAGACATTCAACACCTCCAACGCCTCAGCTCAGTGTCCGGATGCAGAGTGCCTGTTTGCCTTCTACGGTGGTGAGACCCTCTACCACAAATACCTCATTGCGTTCCAGTTCTACAACGTCTTCCTGTTCTTCTGGTGCGCAAACTTTGTGACGGCACTGGGCCAGGTCACTCTGTCGGGGGCCTTCGCCTCATATTACTGGGCCTTCAAAAAGCCCGAGGATATTCCCGCCTTCCCCATCTTCTCCTCGCTAGGACGTGCCCTCAGGTTAGAAGATGGATTTGTATTTTTTTTTTTTGTGAGAGGTCTCTTCACATGTATGGACAGTGCAGTATATGTTGTTGTGCATCAACTCAGTTCTTTTCTATTAATATGAAAACAGCAAGTGATATTACATTTTCATATACACATACTATTCCCATATTTTTGGACACTGGAGTGTTCTGTATTTAAAAGTCAATATGATGCTGTATGGTTTACTCAGTATTAGTCAGGTTGTTTGGGGTGTTTACTCTAAGCAAAAGTTGATGTGCTGCCAGAATTTTGAAGGAAATTTAGTTTGGGTTATTCTCTCCATACACGAGAGATGGGAAGGTCAGTAGGTGCGTTAGCCTCCCCGTATGACAGAGAAAGCAGTCAGCTTCTATTTCCTCCTTTTGTACAGATACCACACAGGCTCCCTGGCTTTTGGCTCTCTGATCCTGTCTGTGGTTCAGGTCATCAGGGTCATTCTGGAGTATCTGGATCACAAGTTGAAAGGTCAGATTATTTAACATCAGAACAAGAAGACTGACTCACTGAATACACGTAGGCGTCAAATAACTGCATACCTTTATCGTTATCCTGTATTCATCAGTAATTATGGTTATATGCATTTAGGATTTTGTTGTTAAACTGGTTACTCATTAATCCTGGTTCTTCATGCATGCATGTGTAGAGCCATAAGTCAGAATAATGCAGGTTATCTAATACTGCAATCAACAAAGACCTGGTTAAGAAGCCTGGAGAAACTGACATTCACTGTGTTACAGTGCCAAATCTTCTGTTTTTACATTTCTATTCCACTTCACACATTTTATTCACACCTCTTATCACACAGGTCTGTCTGTGTGCAGCACCTTGCAGGTACACAAAAACGTAAGCGATACTTACAGGGTATCACAGGTGCATGTAACTTGGTTTAACCCTAGTTTGACCAGAACATAGGCAACAGTCAGATAATTCTATGGTTGTAAGCACATGCAGTCATGACCAAATTCCTGCACTGTATCGTAATGACTCTCATCCTTCAGGTGCTCAGAACAAATTTGCTAAATTCCTGCTAAGCTGCATGAAGTGCTGCTTCTGGTGCCTGGAGAAATGTATCAAGTTCCTTAACAGAAATGCCTACATCATGGTGAGTTCTTGTAACTGGATACAGCTGCATGATAGATGTTGTATCTGGTCAGATTTTCAAAATGTTTTTGTTTTGTTTTTCATTCTCTAGATTGCCATCTATGGAAAAAGTTTCTGTACCTCAGCCCGAGATGCCTTTTTCCTTCTCATGAGGAACATCGTCAGGTGGGATTTCATACATTTATCTCAATAAATTTTAATTCTATAAGCATTAGACTGCAACATGTATTCACTATTTAAGCTATTCTTAGCCTAGTTTAATTTTTATACATTCTCATATTCGGCACTGTGCCCTTTTCAACTCAGGGTGGCTGTTTTGGACAAAGTGACTGACTTCCTGTTGTTTCTTGGGAAACTCCTGATTGTTGGCATTGTTGGTAAGGGAGTTGTTTTTTTAACACACACACACACATATATATATATATGTATATATATATATATATATGTATATATTTAGACCCAATGCATCTTTTTTCTAAACCACTGGACAGAGATCTGTGTGGCCTTCTAATTTAAATCCAAAAATTCTAATTTTTTTCTCTGTACAGGGATCTTCTCTTTCTTCTTCTTCTCTGGAAGAATCAAAGCAGTAGAGGATGCTGCTCCATCTCTGAACTACTATTGGGTGCCAATACTGGTAAGAAACAGTTATATCTGTATGATTTAATCCTTAGTTTTGAGCTCACCTGTAGGCTTTGATGCCATACCACAGGTCTTGACGTGTCTGATGTTCTTCACCTAGACAGTTGTAGTGGGATCCTACCTTATCGCCCATGGTTTCTTCAGTGTGTACGCCATGTGTGTGGATACACTCTTCCTCTGCTTCTGTGAGTAACTTTGCATTCACTTGACAGTAAGATCTCCTGCAGATCTTCTTTCTTCTACATAGTTTCAAGCACTCATACAACTATCTCAAGCTGAGCTGCTGGTTTCTTCTTTTTCCTGCCACGTTTCTGACTCTTCTTCTCTTTGTCTCGTTTCTCCCATTAATTTCACTTTACTTTTATTTTTGCACATTCCCTTTATTTCATGTTTTCATTTTCCCCCTGATTTTTCCATTAACACACTACAAATGCATCCCTACACGCTCAAAAGGCGAAGACTTGGAGAGGAACGACGGCTCGTCTGACAGGCCTTACTTCATGTCCCCCGAGCTGCACGAGATCCTCTCCAAAGCACAAAGGTTGGAGGACGATCACAATGGCGTCGAGCAGGCGAATTCTGCGAAGCAAGTAGACGAGGTAAAACTAGAGGAGGAAACGCCTCTTCAACAGCAGCAAGACGGTGAGATCCAACTGAAACAGCAGTTGGTGCTCAAGCAGGAAAACGAAGAGGAACGGCCGCTGCAGTCCACGACAGAGGCTGACGAGCCAAAGGAGGAAAAGGAAGAGGAACTAAAAGTCAGTCAGACAGAAGAGGCTGAAAAAAAAGAAGACACAGAGGCGAAAGAAGCGTCAGAAAATCAGGAGTTAAAAAAGGAAGAAAAGACTGAGGAGGCATCACCTCCAGCTGTGGAGGCTGAGAAAGAGGAGACTGGTGAAAAGAAAGAGGAAAAAGAGGAATCTAAGGAAGAAAATCCTCCCTCTGCTCCAAAGGAGTAGATGTCAGCAGTAATGTCACAGCAAAAAAGTGAGGCTTGGTAAACCTCATAAACCATAAAGAATGAAATGAGCTTTGTGATACGGACTTGATAAATGTAGACGGCATACAACAAGCTAAAATTTCAGATTGCCTTGCAACGTTAGCGGCATGACGTCCAGCTGGAGAAGGTTGTGGTCGACATCTGAAGGCTGAAGCAGGTCAAAAGCCCAGTGCATCTCTGTAGCTTGAGGAAAAAAAAAAAACGCTCTTGTGTTGGTTTTAGAACAGTGTTGGTTTTATATCGTGAAGATCTGTAGAACCTAGTGAGTGCTGAACTTGTGCCTGATTACTGTCACTAATATTTGTCGTCTTAATCCTGTTAACGAATGCACTACAGAACCACTCGAGTACTGTGTACAGTCAGAACAAACACATCTCAATCGATGGTGAATCTCTTTCACTGTTTACAGTAATACCAGCTGACACCAAAATGTTTCAGACATATTTGATATACTGTACGAATACTGGATCTTTTTGTCCATATGGAACTTGTGTATATACTGTATACAGTAGTGTATGTCTATGATGTACTTTTTGGCTTCAGTCTTGTAGAGATCCTCGCCAGAATGGGATCCCATGTATTGTATTGCCACCTACTTGCCTTGGTATTTCGGACTGGCATTAAGTGCTGTGACTGTGTCGCCATGATGCAGCCATCGTGAACTCTCAGACTCTGCGGACCTCCCGTTGCCCGTTGTTTACTGACCCCACCTGCCTTGCTCTGTCCCTGTCCTCTCTTTCTCTCTCTCTCTCTCTCTCTAAGTACTGCATGATGTTGACATGGCCTTCTGAATGCTCGCAACTAACGTCTTAAGTCTCTGGATGCTTTTGTACCTTTTTTCTTGTTTGTCACCTTGTGAAAGATGTAAGTTGACTTTTCCACTGAAATGACTGATGACATTCCATATTTATTGGCTGTAAATCCTGATTAAAGGTGATTGTATTTAATCATGATAGTTCTGTTATGGGTAGATATGTGTGTGTCAAGGCGATTCGGTGTTTGGAAGCAGGTGAGTTTTCCTTACCAACAAAATCAGAGAGGAATGATTTTGTCTTAAAGGGGCATTCCCACAATTTTGCACCAGTAATGCCATGAGAAGTACTGCTCTGTAAAACAGATGTAGAATGTGGTCTGTGGCGCTGGAGAAGCCCTCTGAAGTCTGCGAGAATTACTCCGTTGATTACTTAATTAATTAGGTTGACAAATCATTAATGATGTGTCTGTGCTACAAAGTGGGGGCTTGGAGTTTGACAGATGCATGAATTACAAAGAGACTCAGTTGCAGTATGGGAAGTATGGTATTCTGTTTTTGTTTTTTTTCGACTTGACCCATGTTATAGGGGCAATAATCAGGATATCTGAGCTTCTACAGAACAAAATAAACAAAACTATGTAACAGAAATATACTTATTTTCCTTTCTTATCCCTTATACCAACTTATGACCCCTCAAATTTTTCTTTGAATCCTTTTAGGGTTCCCAACCCCCTTAGGGAACCACTGATTTCAAGCACTCATTTTTTTTCCTAACTTAACACCACATGAAAATCTTGTTTTTGCTGACCTCTAGTTGCTTCTCTTCTCACCTCGCTGCAGTAATGCACAGGTGTACTCCAGGACCTTGTGACATCGCTGTTGAGTGTCTTTACAAGTGCAACAAAGCAGACGTCTGACCACACCCAGTGAGCTTGAAAATGTTAACTAGAAAAGTCAGCAAAACAGTGCTTTGTCAGTGTTGAGTCACTCTTTAACTGTCTCTCGCAAGCGCAGTAGTAAACTGCCGGAGTGCCCCTTTCATTCTTTGGTAGCTAAAAGACAAAATTGATTGTATATAGACAATGCATTAATAAGAGCATGCTTAAATTACAGTTCAATGTTAGTGTGCTGTTGGGAAAATGTTGTCCCTCAACTGTCTCTGTCCGTGTCACAGTGGAGGACCTAGAGCGCAACGATGGATCAGCAGAGAGACCATATTTCATGTCGCAGAACCTGCTCACCCTCCTGAAGAAGTCCAATGAAGAGCCTAAATCTATAGATTAAGTCACAGTTTTGTTGTGCGTGAGTGTGTTTGTGTGTGTGTGTGTGTGTGTGTGTGTGTGTGTGTGTGTGTGTGTGTGGTGTTCTTAAGTGAAGAGCAAAACAAAAGGAGGAACTGTGTGCCATTTCCTGTGCTACATTATGTAGAAACAGAATTTTTGTGTCTTGCTGTCAAATGGGATTCATTTATGTTGTCTGTACATTTTTGATCTTTTTCGTATGTTGTTACAAAGTCTAAAGCCCATTGCCTCCCTATATTTGTCTAACAAGTGTGATTTAATTACAGAAGGAGTTTTGGACCTTGAGTCACAGATGATAACTATAGTTAATTTAAGCTACAGTTTGTCGTTAAAACTTTTATTTTTGATCATACATTTTGGTTGTTTTTTTTTTTTTGTCTCTTTTTTTGCATGTATTCGGGCATGCATTTTATGTAGAAGCCTTGGGGGTCCAGTACCTTTCAGTGAGATCTCCAGTTTACGGCAGATGTAACCCGATGATAAAAGCTGTGCTTTATCAGTTTAACTAAGCATATTGCACTGTTTGAAACAAGCTCACCAAAGCAGAGTTACTAAACTGCCGGCAATTAAAAGCTTAGTTTGATTCTTAAAGCCTTATGAGATTACATATGACCCACGTGGTTTAACTTGAACTTATGGTTTTTATTTTTAAATAACTTGTTTTCTTTTTTTTTAATAATCACCACTGAAGATAAAACATATCAATGAGTAATGTGCAAATGTTAAGTTTGTAAAAGTTATACATTGCCTCTCATTTTGTTGAAAAACTAATAAAAGTTGTTGTTGCCATATCAGTGTTCAAAAAAAAAAAAGAGAGACCATTGATTCTTAGATTTATTTGGGTAAAATAAGTCGTGAATTATTGTTTGCTTTTCTCACTTTTGCCCACCTTAGGGAGCAATTGTTTGATAATGCTGAGAAATAACAATTGAATATAAAATTATTATTATTATTATTTCAGGTATGAAATCTGTAAAGTTTTCAGAATTAAGCTATTCAGAAAACATTAAAGATATAGGCCCTTTAGTCATATGGCGTTTACAAGTTGAATATTTCGGGCTATAGCTTCTTTTATCTGTCTTATTGGAAGCCTATATTTATTACTTTTTTTTGTTTGTTTGTTTTACAGGTGTAGCACACCTGGTAGTTTTTTAACCTGAAATGATATATCTTCGAGAAAGAAACTGTGTTTACTGGTGAAATATTTAGTGACTAGGAATGGGCATATAGTCCCAAATTACTGCTATGGTGTAGTCTATTTATCACATAAATACATCGGGGGTTTTTTCATGAAAACTGATTAAGGCCAGTGGCTCACCAGTGAGTTTAAATGAGACTAAAGGTCCAATCTGTACTTTTCATCTCCGCGCCCGCAGCGTTAGAAGGTCTCAAACGTTGAGCCTCACTTTGGTGTAAGTGTACGGGTTGCTAGGCAACGCGGGGGACTGCGGGAGTTACTCGTTTAGGTCAAGCTAACACTGACTGGGCATATTTGTCTTTGGTAATTGTGTAACTATAATAGGAGGGAAAAAAAAAACAATGCCGTTCCGTGCGGACTCAGTTAAACCTCCGCTGCATGACCAAATAACCGAATTGCAGCGTAAAATCCAACTGCTGGGTAAGTTTGTTTCAAAAGGAGCCTGAGCGTTCACGCCAGCTCATGCTTTCGGAGGTGCGCCTCGCTACAATGAGCTAGCCGCCACGTTTAGGTTCATTTTATTCGATAATTAACGTGTGACCGTGTGACTATCCACTGTAAACCCCTAACTAGATCCAACAGAAACAGAGGTCAGTTGTAAGCCGTATTAAAAGTAAATAATGAGACAACCACAGTGTGTCCATGTCGGTGTAACGATTAAACGTGTCCACCAGAGGGCAACAGAACGGCACACTACGAGAGCTCTCAGGCCACCATCAAGAAGAACAGAGAGTCCATCCGCCAGCTGAGGCAGGAGAACAAGAGGCTGCACAGACACCTGGCAGAGGCGAATGCTGTAAGTTAAATGTAGTCCCAGCCCTTTGCTTGGTTGTGGGCGTGTTCGTTCTGTCCTCATTTATCTCTACCAAACAGACCATACCTTTCTTGGCAGTTACACTGTTCCGGTGATTCCCTTTTGGTGTATTGCCTCCTAGGGTGATGAACACATCATCAGTGAGGCCTTCCATAACCGAGGCATGGAGAAGGATGCCTACCGCACCATGTCAGGGAAGGTGAGAGGAAGGAGAATGAATATAAAAGATATACCAGCGATGTTTTGTTGTTAATTCTTACTGTCCACACGCCTCAACCTGTGTTGATGGCAATGTGACAACAAAATTTAAAATTGAATATATTCTCAGACAAGAGTTCTTTACCTAGTTTCTCACCTCAATCTGTTTTTCTCTCCTTGTCTGTATGTCTGCTTCTATTTGCTCACTAACACTTTTCCTTTTACTGCCTTTCTCTCAGGCGTCACTGGCAACACTAGACCACAGGGTGCTGTCCAAGATGAAGCGTCTCAATGCCCTAAAACACACCACCCAGACCTACCAGCGGCGCCTTGAAGAGCTGAAGATGGAGTACCAGAGAATGAAACCAGAGGGCAGCAGTGGAGCACAGTCTGCTGATGCTCGCACTCGGAAAAAAGAGGAAGATGCCATGGTACTTACTTCTCAGGCTCATGAAGAGATGTGCAAAACACGAAAAAATGCAATTTTTCTTTCTCCAGATGAGTCCTTTGTAAACAATGCATTGTTTTTGTGTGTCTTCAGAACCTGCGGGCACTGGAAAACAGTCTGGAGAAGACCCAGTTTAAGTGCAAGGAGGCTGAGAACATCATGACTAACTATCTGAAACTCAAAAGTCACCTGCAGGTTTGTCCAACATGCACATTTTCAGCCTCTAAATAATGTTTTCTACCACACACACTCATCCTTACTTGCTGGGAATGTTGCTGCAGTATTGAGCCTGTTTCCCATAGTGACTTGTGTCTAAAAAAAACTCACTGTTGCCTACGGGAAAGATTATTTTATGATTCATGTAGCCTTTGTCCGTGTAGGGATAATAAATTAATAGTACAAATATGGTAACTATGCCTTAGCCATCAGCAATTTGTCTGCTAATTATTTTCATTTAGGTAATATTGAGAGAAGTAATGGTTGCTCCGTGTTGTTCTGCAGTGCTCTGCAGGGTAATGGCCTGTTACTTTGATATGGGACTCTGTGTCTGTGATATGTAAATGTCGAATGGGACATCCACAGTAGAACAGTACTTCCTGTCCCAAGCTCACTTTACTTCTGTTTGCACTTAACTTGACTACTTGTGTTCAAGAAACTATAGTTTACAGAAACTAGTTTCCTGAACACTTTCAAACCTGTAGTCACACTTTTCTTATGCTTACATTTTCAATTTTAAATATTTAGTTGTTATGTTAATACATATATAGCTCAGGCTTTAATTCCTAGCTCATTTAACAATTAGCCTGTGTTAAGGAATGCAGAGGTCCAGAGGTTCTTCGACTTTTCTCACACGTTTGCCTGCTCTCTCATTCCTTCTGTACATATTTCCTGTCTTTTTTTTTTTTTGTCCGTTCCTCACTTTTCCACTTCCACCACTTCAGGAGGAGAGTCTGACTTTCCAGGGCCAGCTGGACACTCTGGAAGCAGAAATCCTGAAGCACAGAGAGGAGCTTCAAGGCCTGCAAGTCATGAACAGCGCCCAGCTCTCCAAGGAAGCTGCTATGGTAACCTGTAACCTGTAACCTCCTTTGGAAGTTATACAACATGCATGTTTCTAGTAAAGGCATCAGAAGGATGATTCCCTCACCATTGCTGTCATCACTATTGATATAAGTTATATGAGTCACAAGTTAAGCAGCTACGAGGGCTGTTCAGTGTTTAATCACTCGTGGACTTTTAATTTTGATGCATACATTTGGAAATTTCTATACATTAGCATACCAAATCACGATCACAAATTTTTTTCCCCAAAACAATGTTGCTCTCTCTTCTCTGTCTGTTTCTTTCTTCAAAATAAGGTGCACAGCAAGAGATCATGGCGGTTGAAGGTGTTTGTTCACACGGCCTTGTACAACAATAAAAATCATTCTTGTATCTGAATTGTAGTCATCACTAATACACTGCTGTTTCACCGTGTTGGAGTCCTTCTTTCCTTCCCTTGTTTCCCTCACTCCTTCCCTTTCTTCTGCCTGCTAGGCCGAGTTACAGCAGCAGGAGGAACTATTCTACAAGGAGCGCAAGGAGAGAGAGCGTATTATAGCGAGCTACAGGAAAAAAGTTGATGAGTGCAAGGCCCAGGCTGAAAAAATCGACAGAAGGGTGAGATACACATGGTGGTACATACTGTATAGTACGTACAACTTAAGAATATTATTCTGGTGTAAGCTTTTATTTGGATGTTGTCCGCTCGTTCCCTCTTTTGATCACTTACTTTGTCACTGGCCACATATACATGTGATTAAACATGTAAATCTGAATGACATCAAAATATATGACCACAGAAGGGCATAGAACATTCTCATTACTATCTAATCTTTGCAAAAAATATAGTTTGATAAAAACAGAGACATTATTCATTGTTAAAAATTAGTCATTTACATTTGGTTTGGCTGTAAACTTTTCTACCTGCAGACCCAGAGAACAACTATGCAGCCAGATGAACTGAGCAGTGAGGCCCAGCGCAGCATCACCGGGATGGCGGTTGAAGAGGAGAAGGCCATCTCCTCTTTTGAGGAGGCCTTCCGACGCATTAAGGAGGCCACTGGAGTCACAGATATACAGGTATGGATGTGGACAGAGAAGGATTTACTATATCTATTTTGTAACAAGTGCTTTTTGTGGATATTTTTAAGTAATCACTATCAGTGTTTACATATTAATACATTTTTTTCACGTGTCCTGCGTGTAGGAGGTAGTGGAGCGCTTTATCTCACAAAAGGAGACACACCAACATCTGGAGAAGCTGAAGGGAGAGAATGAGAAGGTCCTGCAGCAGTTAAAGGAGCAAAAGGAGCTCCGGAGCCAACAGTTGCAGGATATGAAATATTCTGGAGAGGCTAAACTCTCCAGGTGAGACAGCGAGACACTAGTAGAGGAACAAAGGTATCGTGTATGCAGCTGTGTAATGCTTATTCTGTTCTTCATTTGTTGCTTTAATAGTGACCAACAGATGCTGGAAGAGTGCAAGCAGCAACTGCAGGCTCAGCAGCAGAGGCGCGATGCAGCTAAAGAGCGCCTGGATTGGCTTGTTAAAACCCTCAGTACTATTCAAGCCGGAGTGGAGCACCTGGCAGACAAACTTCAACACATCACACTGGTCAAGACGACCTAAACCATCATGACCATATTCTTTGCCCTATTTTGTCTGTGATGATTCTCAGTCATCCAGGTCATGGTATTTCTAAGTGCTATATGAAGGCAACTAGAGCAACCTCAAGCAAGTCAATTTGCCCCGTATAGTACTTACAAATCTCCCTATGTTGATAGCTTTGGGTTTCATTCCTTTTCACTCAAAATTACTGGCGACAATCAAGCTTATGTCTGTTCACTATTCTTCCATTTCTCTCCAGAGTGAGGATGAGGTGGTTGAGGTGTCTCCAGACTCAGATGAGTTTGTGTTGGAGCTGATGACCCAGTGCAAGCTGAAGTTGCAGTTACTGCAGGAGGAGCTTCAGGGAAAAGATCTGGCTGCTATTATGAAGGAGATGGAGGAAGAGGAGGTGAGACGAAGCTCTACGAGCTGTCAGCCAACATCATGGTGGTTTGAAACACAGGTTAAGGTTCTGGGATGGGATAGGATGTCAAAAACTGAACTGAGGATTTGTGTACAGTTTTAGTGACAAGTGTGTGGGAAATGCACAGGCAGATCATTAGATGAATCACTATGCACATACTTTCCTCACTAACAGAGAATGTTGGCACTTGAGCGGCATTAAGCAAAAACATTGAATTCAGTGTCCTGATAAAGGCTGTAGAAGGTATTAAAAAGTCTTAAAATTAATTCACAGAAGTCTTAAATATTTTCTGTTGGCACAGGTAGTTAGTTGTAAAAAGCTTTGTATGTGGTTAGGGGCTGTCACTACACCTTACACACAGTGGATTGTGCTGCAGGAGGATGTTCAACTCTTTTTTTATGGAGCTTCAGTCAGCAACATCAGACCTGTAGCAAACACTGTCACTACTGCTACTGTAGCTACAGTAGCTAGAAGCCAGTCATCTCCAGGCAAATGTCGATTTACCAAAAACTTCCATCCATCCAGCCTTTTTCTGCCACTTGTTTGAGTACAGATTGCCTTAATTTAATCAATTTTGTCATTAGGAATTATTGTTATATGCCGCTGGGAAGTACTAAAACTATGTGATATAGTAATGAATAATTTTAGGCCTTATCAGTCCTACCGGTTTTCCATCATACTGTCTTAATTGGCTGGTATTAATTTGCATCCTGTGTGGTATTAAAAAGATCTTAAATTTAACTCGGTGAACCCTACAGAAGCCCTAGCTTGAATTTCCAGCAAATGCAGTTTTGGCAAAGTTGGGACTCTTGTTTAAGCCTACATTACACAGTGCGACACATGAACACAGCATGGCTGAGTATGTATGCATGCATGCTGCTGTGCTTGCATAGCTTATCTGAATGGAAAGGCAGCCATCAGAGCAACCTGAAGTGTTTGTTCTTGATTTCTAACGCTCGGCAGCACCTTCTCTGTTTGGGAACATGAGATATCAGGGTGTACCAGAGGAAACACGTAATAGTCTGTAGGCCATTTACTAATGACATTGACTATTTTACTCTCAGATCCATTTTAAGAAGGCATAATCTTCACAACTGACGTAACTCTGAGCTGATAATTTGAAAATCAGTCAGCCTTGTTTGCTTGACTGGTACTGTTGGGCATTGCTTGGCTGTCCTGGTCTCACACCTCTACCATTAAGTCTAGAAAAGATTGGCCTGGCGGTCATCTTAGCTTTTAGATAATGAGAACTTAAAAACCAAAATCACCCCAGCATAATGAATAATATAATATATAATATAATTATCCTAATAACTCATCATAATAGGTGAATACAATTAGGCCTGTGTAAATTAACTTCAAATTGATAATAAAAACAGTGGTTGGTGGTATGTAGTATACAACCTATAGGTTCAAAAATTAAGGCATTAAGTAAATTTAGTTGCTATTGATAGATCCAGTCACATCAGCTACATTTCCTGCTAAACTAAGTTTATAAATAATTTTCTAAAAATAAGCTCCCACCTTTCCCATGTACGACTTCAAAATGGCTCATTACAGTGTTTTACACTAGGTTACTCTCCTAATGAATAAGAAACTGTAGATAAATGTGAAATCAAGTTTATGTTGGCCTAATAATAAATCAATAATCCATACAGGAAAAATAAACCTAGAAATAATTATATGGGCAAAACATATTTGGGTTGGGTGGGTTTTGTAGATAGATATTAATCATAGAAAAATTACAGAAAATACTTGTCTCACTGGTGTTAATCACTGATCAATGATAATTTGCACTGTGTCTGTGTACTGCTCTTATCAGTTCTACATCAGGATTGAGGGGAAACTGCCGGCTTACAACACCCGAGTCAAGTTCCCCGAGGACCAAAGACTGGACCTGTTCAACGACGGTGAGTTGGGAGCAACCTACACACACGCATACACACACAGTCTAAATCTCTTTTTTTTTTTTTTAAACTGTCACTGTTTGTGTCTCAGATGATGAGAGGGAAGAGGATGAGGCTGACGTCATCTCACGGGAAGAACTAAAGCGTCAGTCTCAGCTGATCATTGACTCCAAATCCAAGAAGAAGCCCTGGAAGAAGAAGAAGGGCAAGTTCTGATCCAACACCACAGCCTCAAGATTCACAAAAAACAAATGCTCTGCACCAAAAACGTATTTAAGTGTAAATAAAATGAGCTGAAGTTGAGGACTGTGTACAAGCTTTCCCCTTGCTCTTAATGAATGTTTCATTGCAGTTGCTACAAAGAATCTGTTTTTGGTTGAAAATACAAATGAATTTTTTAGACTTAATGAAAGATGAGCACAATTCAACAGTTGTTAAATGATATTTATTAAAACATTAGTTTGTGCCTCTGAAGCTGGTTAGCTGTTGTATGAGTTGATTTGTTGTGACAACAGTAATATTCTGTGTCAGGTGTCAGTGTTGCACCAACACCCAT
Organism: Xiphias gladius; assembly: GCF_016859285.1. NCBI lineage: Eukaryota > Metazoa > Chordata > Actinopteri > Istiophoriformes > Xiphiidae > Xiphias > Xiphias gladius. The sequence goes on along the minus strand of NC_053414.1, from coordinate 25,894,855 downwards.
CTGTCCGCCTCTTTTTCACAGTTCAGAATTCCAACCTGCAGCCTCATGGAAAGCCAATAAAATCAATCAGAACAATGCTTTCACTTTGTTCAAATGACCCTTTTTTTTACGATAAATGTCTGTGCAGTATGTAGCAGAAATGGGTAACCTGTCCCCAGAGGTTTTCTCCACTGTGGTCCTGATCGAAACCTATCCATTTTGAATGTAATGGGTTTGCTCTTACAGACATGATGCACTGAAAAGCAACACCTGCGACGAATCCAGCCTTTATTCAAGGGTGAATCTCATCAAAACTAGTGACGCTCATGTTTTGTCTCAGTATAAGA